>NW_022196752.1:0-129099 GCF_008641045.1 Pistacia vera | reverse complement strand
TTTTCACACGTTTTTTCACACCTGTCTTTTTGAAGGTTGTTCATTGTTTTCTCCTTTTTCTGTACCAAGCCTATAAACTGATTTGTTATTACCAATGATTTGAAGATTGAATGAGTTGCAGCAGAATTGCACTATGTGAAATACAGAATTCTAGTAGAAAAAAAAAAATGACATGCTATGTAACTGAAAACTAAATAGACCAGTTATTAATCTAGGCCTTTTTCTTCCACAGGCCTTTTCCCTAACATTTTTCGGCGAGTGGGGTGACAAGAGCCAGGTTCTAGTCCCACCTGTTAAATCATGAATCGTCTTTTGCTTGAACGCTAAATTAAAATTTTATATTGAAATTTCTTGCAGTTAGCCACAATTGGTTTGGCAGCAGATGAGAACACTTTGGGAGTTGTTCTTGGAGGAATAATGTATGTTTTATCTTCTTGTTGAGAATGCTTTTTCCCTTTTAGGAATGGCAATAGGATCAAAACCTTTATTTGACTGTAACTGAAAGCTATTCTTATGATAGTTTTAGCTTCAACTGGAACTGCATTTTCTTACAATCATCATTAATTTTACTTTTATCAGTGGACAAGCACTTTGTGTAGTTGCAGCTGTTCTAGGAGGAAAGACCTTAGCATCAAGGATTTCTGAGAGACTGGTATTTTTCTTTATTTCTTCTCCATCTTTGCATTTTCAGTTTCCTGTGTATTCATCTGTTTTTACATGTAAAGAAATGATATTTGATGTCAGTTTTGTATTCCTTGTAGGTTACAATTTTAGGTGGAGCTCTCTTTCTGTTTTTGGTGTCAATAGTTATCGTTCTTCTACTACCTGATGCTCTATTCCCTACCTTGCTCATTTTGAGTGCCGAAAAAACTACCTGTGCGTTGAGATTACTCATAGTCAAAAGGGAAATAGGTTACCATTCATTTCTGTGCTGCACAAAATTACCGGCCTTTTCTGAATCTTGTGTGCTCTGGTCAAGTGACTGCTTGTCTTGATGCTTTTCAATCTCTAGCAAGAAATTTCAAATATACATGCATGCCTGATCCTGAGTGTGGCTTTCTGCCTTAATCAGATCAGAAGTGAAAAAATAAAAAGATCTTTACGATTCTTAAGAAAATGAAGTTAGCTTTTTCAGGGGCAATACTGTACTTACAACCTCATCTTGCAAACTTTTTCTCACAATTCCCGACGTGACAGCTCGCAAATAGGTCTCGCCTGTCCAATTACGAGATCACCAATTGCAAGCTGTCATGTATAGGAAATAAAAAACAGGCAAACAATGCAAGTTGTGTACACAGATGAAAACATTCATCTTTATAAGAAAATCTTTCAGATAAAAGATGCAATGAGTCCTGCTATTCAAGAGCTCATGACTTTATGTATCTCTGCAGCTAAAAACACCAGCATGCAGAAGTCCCAGATACAGCAACTGGCTTAGCAGTGATATTATAATGAATGCTTCCAGTGTTTGCTGAAAGTCATATCAATACACTTTTTCAGTTAGTTTTCTGGAAGTACTTTTCATGCTTCTTGGAAACAATACAACAGCTCCAAAGACATACAAAATGTTTGAGGAAGAACATGAGATATTAAATTCCAAATACTTACCAAGCGTTTTCCTCTGCGCCCTCCTAATATTATCTCTTTGCATACAAGACTGTTTGAAGAAGACCATTATAAAATCAATCAAAAAGAAATAGCGCAAATACAAAAATGTAGATATGCTGAAATTTTTCGGTTTAATTTTGTCCTTGAATTCATTTGCGGATATCAGAAATGTAATAAATATTTACCCAAAAGCGACAGCAGTAATAGAACAGGATATGATTGCCTGAGAAATTGCAGCGGCTAAGCTATCAGTAGTCCATGAACGAAGATGCAGAAGCCCAGTTATAACCGAACAGACGCCAATCACTCCACAAATCAACCCAAACATCAGCATGAAGCTCGTTGAAGTGTTCCCACCCAAATCTTTTTCAGAGATACAAATTAAGAGCACAAACAAACCCAGTAAGCTAAATCACAAAGATATATCATCTACTTAACATGTACATGAGCACAAGAAAGGTCGAGAGAGGGAGATTAATTACGAGGATGATTCTGTTCACCATCGATGTATTTGTCAAGAGACCATCCAGCAAGTCCAAGTATGATCAAATTTGCAACCGAGTTCACTACCAACAGAGGGCTGACTAGGCTCTTACCGAACCTACCAATCGCCATTGTTATTTATGTTAAAGCTGAACAAGACAGACAAATTTTCATATGGGCACTAGAATCATTACTTCAAGAGGTTTAATTACGGAAGTTGATGACGAGGAAAAAAGTGTTATTGGGTTTTATAGATGATTATACGTGGTTTCAAGGTGAGTGCGTAAGTATACAGGTGTGTGATTTCTGTAGTCATCCATTGATATACGTGGACTCCATGCATGCATCTACGTGATTGAGACATTAGATAAGATGACAAGAATCGGTGAAGTCTTTTGATATTTAGAAACAGGTCTCTTTAATGTCTCCACCATGGGCTTCAGTCACAGAAATTTTTAAGGCTTTATAGAGATTGAGACGAAGTTCTGATCGTTGCTGGTCCAGTCTGAGATGCAGGCTGAAAATATTAGCCCAGCGAAACTTGGGAACTATAACAATTTCCCTCCTAACTGCAACTCCTTCAAATTTAAACAAATATCAACAAGACCCCAGAAGTATTAAAAATTATCACTTCCTCCTCTTACATTTATCTCACTGAGACCTTTAGAGGCATTAAAAATTATTCACTACCTCCTCTTCTTTTACATTTCATAAAAGAGGTGTCAACAAAGTAGCTCTTCTCTTACATTTCATAAAAAATAACACTATACTTATAAAGTTTTCATTCAAAATAATGTGACAAAATATTATTAGTACCGTGAATATATAAAGTCAATTCATTAATTTTTTTTATTTTTTATTTTTTTATGACTGAGGTGTCTAAGTCAGTTTATGTGTATCTCAACTAACCCTTGAAACCCATTGAATACTCTAAAAATGTGGTAGATAACCTCAAGGTGATTCTAAGTTTCTAACTACTACCGCACTCACGATTGATACTAACACTTCTCTTTTATTAAATATCTGGTTTTTCCTTATTAATCATGTTAATTTGACATTAGATTTCATAGTCAAAAGAAGACAAGTGATGGATTCTACCAAATTTGAAAAAAGATAACTAATAATTTCTCATACTGATTTTCATAACCTAGAGAGGTAATTATCTACCAGAGTGTACAAAAAGAGTAACCAGGTATCAAAGAGATTTGAAATAATGAATTCAAACTCAGAAATAAAAATTATAAGCAGTCAGAATCAAATAAATTTAACATCAATTTCATGAAGTTCTTGGGATAAAAGAAAGTGTGAAGTATGGAGCAAATATAAATGACAGGATGCAGCAACTAGTACAAAGAGCTTATTCAGATACATATTACACAATTGTCTCCATTTCCAAGTGAGCTGGAATCCTACATGCTACATAAAAATAAGTATAGGACTTTCATGTTGCATTCTATTAATCTAATATTAATTAAGTGATAATACTCTTCCCAAGTTATATCTCCATTTGTAGACTGATGTGGTACTATTGATATCCATTACGGTATCATCCCATCATCAGTACAATAATGTCAAGTCAGTTTGAGACGAAAATAACCAGTTGGTCTAATAGTAAAATGGTAAAAAGAGATTCCATAAATTTTTGAGTTCGAGGTTCTTCCAAACAATAATAAAGGTGATTATTTGGACTCTTACTTGGTCGATAGTTCTAAAACCTTAGAGGATTATTTGAAGTACGCACAATCTAACTCAAACATCTTCGGTGATATAAAAAAAAAAAAAAAAAGTGTGAGAAGAAAATTTTGAGGTACAACTTTAAAACAGTAGTATTACTCCATTAATATTTTATAGAATCATCTAAGGTGCTAGTGTAAGAAGAGGAGGTTCGATAAAAAAAAGGAAAGAGCTTAAAACAATTATGAAGATAGTGAACACAGCAAGTGATTTACAGGAATTCGCGTATTGTCTAACAAGTGTAATTCTTTCTTCTTGATTTGTTCTTGAAGATGCATCATCTACTTGTAGCGTAGGGCACGTGAGAAAGCCATATATTATACCAGTAAAAGCAGCTCCAAAGTGTGTCCTACAACAATTACCAATAGAGGAATTAATCATTTTTGGAGAATTTAACAAGTTATTGGATGAACAACTAGAGACAAATCAATTTGAACATTTTCGACAATTTTATCGTGTTAATCTATTGGTTTAACCACCTAGCCAATTTATTCATGATCTAGCGAGAGAAATGACAATTTCCCACCCAAGGTTTGGCATAAGTTTTCCCATCCAAAACATTCGAAAAAACAATTTGCCACCCATTGTTAAGATCCGTCCATTAACTTTAACCGAAGAAGGACGGAATGTTAAATTCACTCCAATTCCTATCCCAATTCCACCTCCACGACCATCTTCATGCCCTCCACCAATATCACATGCTACTCCTCCTCTAACATCACCACCTTCACCAGCTCCAAACCCGCCACCATGACTCGAACCCCCACCTATTGCTCCTCCACCCCTGCCTCCATCTACTCCTCCCCCACCTATGCCTCCACCAACTTCACCTCCTACACCACCACTAGCACCCAAGCCACCCCCATGTCCAAATCCTCCACCTCCACCTCCACCTACAACTCCTCCAGCACCACCACCAACACAACTATAGACAATTTAAGTGATCAATGCTAGAATCGCAACCAACCTAATGCGATTCGACCGGAACGCACCAGGTCAAGTATGATTTGGCCTAAATCGCATCCGGCCAGGTGTGGGCAGATGGAGGAGGGAGACAATGGAGATCTCGCCCTCTCTAACGACCTCAACAATCTCTGCCTCTTCCACAACGTCGTCATTGCCCAACAACAAACCTCTGAACGCTCTGCCGTCTCATCCAAAATCTCTCACTTGTCCTTGTCAAATTCCAAGCCCAAAATCGCCTTCCTCTTCCTCACAAACTTCGATCTTGTCTTCGCTCCCCTCTGGACTGCCTTCTTCACCGACAACAAAAACAAAAACCTCTTCAACAAAAATAGTAAAGGGTATTGGGCATGGACAATTTTGGGGTGGTTGGGTGGATTTGGATTATTGGGTTTGGGTATAAATTTGGATTCAAATATTAAACGGTATTTTCGTCTTTACATTATTTATACCATGTTAGTTAATAATCTCACTAAGGGATCTTATGGGTGAGAAATTGTTTTTTTTTTTTCAAACGTTTTGGGTGGAAAAATTACTTGCACTAAACCTTGGGTGGCAAATTGTCATTTTTCCTGATCTAATTACTAATTACTGTAAAGTCTTACCAGTTATCAATTGGTCCTAAATTGCTTATGATGAAGCTAAGAGTTGTGGCAACCATTGCCTTCTGGAACATACTCTTTGAAACATCCTTTTCAATCACATCTTTGTTTTGCATTTGATAAATAAGCCAAGCTCCAATTATAGCAAAAACTGGTCCCTGCAACATGATAATTCATAAAAGATTGAGTATAACTACAAATATGGGTAGTAGATTTCAAGAAGCAACAATGTACTTGTCATGTAAAAAGCTTAATGGTCCATCTTGTTAAGGTATCAAAGAACAGTGAACGATAAAGCTGGAATGATGCTTACGGTTCCACCAACAGTTGGTTCTGGTGTGTGAAGAAAGCTTGTTAAGTTGCCAGAAAATCCTCCAAGTGTGTATATCAACAAGAATGTAAATGAACCATAGTTTTTACAAACTTGAGGCCCAAAAGTAAGAAGCGCCCAACAACCAAGAGCTATGTGACAAAGCCCCGAGTGCTGCATAATATTCACAAGGCAGTATAATCAGTATCTCAGAGCCAAATTAAGAATTAAGGAGGCATAAGAATTTCAAAAAAATGAAACCAATTCCTGCTTTGTAGGGCAGTAATGAAAAATTTCATGACATGCAATCAAGCCAATGCTTCTCATAAGGCATGTAAAGTAAGTTCAATTCATTGCATACAACATTTGAAAAAAGTTCAATTCATAAATGCTTCAGGTCATGCATAACTCCAATTTCATATTTAATGGCTCCGTTTCACAATGATGACTACATTGGCAGTGTGTAATCCATCCAAGTTCTTATAGAATAAAACTTCAAACTTTAACGAAAGAATTATCTATGATGGATAAAATTGAGGTCATTTAATTTTAAAGAGCATCTCCTGTAATCCAATAACAAAAATCAGTGCCTAACAGTTTTGAACAATGTTCAGAACTGGTTTCAAGCTGTTAGTCAAATGCAATGCAGGAACAGTAACAGAATGGGAACACGAACCCAATTGTCAATCTTGTACCAGAAACATAGGCGTCACTAGCCTCCACCACTCTCCAACCAGGATCAAGTCATTAATCTTTGCGCCATGCAATAATGGAAGAGAAAAGAGCTCAAATTCAGAGTTGCTGACTGGACTGGCTATATCAAACAAAAAAACTGCAATATTTATGGAAGCCAATGCGCCTCTGCAGTCAAAATGAATAAAGAAACATCAACATAGAATAAGTTCCAGCTACATTGTACAGAACATTAAGAAGATAAATGACATCAAGGAAATTATGCTGTGTCAAATAAATAATGCCTTACACTAAGTAGAGATCAGAGATTTTATCATTTTGCGGTAAAGTCTGAGGCCTCACTAAACGATTTACGCCATCCCTGCTTTTGAACTTCTTGTAACCTTTCAATTCTCCCTTGACACCTCTTTCAGAACTTTTGCTGATAGAAAAAGGTGTTCCAACCTGATTGCCTTCAGTGGTTTGGTCATCAGATGTAGATAACACATTGTCTTGGAAGTTTGGATCTGAAAGAAAAAAGGATCCCAAGGTAACTACTTAAAATGTAATAATGCAAAGAAAAATATGTAGAATATTAAAAGGACGTATTTTCTCTGGAGATAAAATTAACCAAACAATAATGATAATAAGCCGTCAATATATCACTGAAAACTGCATAGAAGTACAGATCAATTGGAGCAAAGCAATTGTAAGCACACCAACTAACAAACTAGATGAAACACTTTGAAAGACAGAATTGAGACGTCTTATTCCTTGTAGCATAGCTAATGTTGAGCAGTCAATGATAGTTGAATCACATTATCATAAATAAGAGGAAAGGAGACTCTAAATATACAACAGCACTTAAAATGAATGCAATTCAAAATTTAGGAATTCTTCAAAGCTGAGAATAAAAAAAAAGGATGGCTGTTGAAATCGTTTTGACATGATTGGAGAAGAGCATCAGCACTCTGAAGGAACAGGTGAGTTGAGTGTGAATGTTATGAAAAGAAATGGGGAAATCTGACGAAATGAAGATGGATTTTAATGAATTACACTACGTATTGAATATAATGGAGAAACTCGTAATGCATGTCCAGTGAATCTAGCATAACATAGGGGTCAAAAGCCCCTAATACTGAACTAGAGCTGCTGTGAACAATGGTAAGGTATCTACAAATGGTAGGCTAATAATTTATTCTTATTTCTAAGCAATATCAAACATGATAAACAAAGTCACAGAGACAATTCAGGATTTAACCAAACTTCAAATGATTCAACATAATATTTGGCATAGCTTCTAGGCCTCTTTTTCAAAATGTCAGAGGAAGTAATCAGGTTATGAGTACAAAAATTGTAGTTTCTTTCTTTCTCCAGTATTTAATTGTTATCATCTAAACTGAAAGAAGGCTACAATACAAGTAGCTGGCATATGAGAGGCTACCTTTGTTAAGCTTTTCCAGATAAGAATCTAGACAGCCTAGTGTATTCTTTGCATTGATATTGCCGCTTCTATGATTTAAGTCTGTCTTCTTGTTCGAAGAATCAGCAGAAGTCTGATTTGCATCATTTTTGAGTTTGGCAAAATATGACTCCAACAATCTTAGTTGTCGCTCATTATTACTAGACTCGGACGCATAGCACACCATGCGCATATTTTCTGTTGGTGAAGTTCTCTTCGATAAGGACCCCGCTACATTACTTGTCATGTTATATATCCTCCGTGGGAGAGGTGTTTCAGCCACATTTTGCAGAGGAAGAGCTTCTCTACAACAAATTGCTCCACCAGATGCATTGATTAGCTTCTTTTTCTTCACTTTTGTTAAAGTATCAGCAGTAGGATATAACACATGCCATTTCTTACAAATGTCTTCATTGAAAGTAGAAGAGAACCTACAACGCCCAGTGAGGGTAATGCAGCCGTACATGAAGAATCAACCACAGCTCCTATTAACATGAAATAGGAAGAAGTTCCATTAGAGTGAATTTTGTAGCAAATCGAAATTTCGGCCACACAAAGTTGAGAGGAGAATCAAATAGAATGGTATGAACAAATTAATCTCTAGGCAAAGATAGATGTAAATCAAACCAGCTTTCTTATACATTCCAATGTCACAAAATTAACAAATTTCAAACTTTTATCAGGTTGAAAATTAAGAAAAGGAAACACCAGAAAGAGAACTTTTATATGCCTTCAAGGTACATAAACTGCAACAACGATAAATGCAAGCAACAATTTCAAAGTTCTACGAATACCATATTAGTGTATTTTTCTCGAGTTTACCATATTAGATATACTATATCAGTCCATTTCTCCATGGACTTACCCGGAAAAAAATTCTCTAGTGTACTGGGGTCGCAGAACCAATATTGAAGGATTCTTAAGCACATATATGAACCATTTGGGTATTTAATTTCAACATAGGCATAGTGATTGAGAAATCCTAACTGTCGAATTGGCAAAAAATATAGTATCATAGCTTTAAATGTTTCTCAAGTAAGTAACACAATTCTGCTCAATTCAACAGAAAGTACTAAATTCAAAATGGACAACTAGATGGTCTAGATTACTTGATAAAAAGAACATCAACAGTAAACTGAATTCAATCAAACTATAATTGACCACCTTATAGAACCCAAACAACAAGCTAAACAGAGCACCTATACACCAACACTAAAACTGAAAAAATTACTAAATCTGAAAACCAATGTTGGTCTTTTTCATCTACTGCAGATGATTACTAAACTCTGCTAGGATTCTTTTATGTGCAAAACAAAGATCTCCACCCAACAGATATATCATAACTCCACATTTGGTTATCTTAATACATATAAAACAGGTTTGTTATTTTATACTGAAACTGAAGATAGCTAAGAAACAACTTGACATGGGAAAACGAAAAAAAGCTTACGAGTAAAAATGAAAAGCGATAGAGTTGAAAGTTGGGCAGTTATGTACCGTTTAAAGAAGACAAAATGGTTGCTGGAGCTGAAGACAGAGGAGAGAGCTAGCTCTGAGCAAAACTTCTTGAAGTTGAAGTTGTTTCTGTACTTTCAAAGTACTTATTTAGATTCCAGTTCCATTAATGGAAGTTTTGGTTTTTTTATATGCCATTGGCAGAGTAATAATGATGGGTAAACTTAGGTTTGAAAACAACACAAAACGAAATCTAACGAATCTTGCCTTATCGTTGATGGCCCACTGGGATCTTGCCACGTATGAATAACTCAATCCGTCACGGCCCGACCTTTTCGGAATAGGCCCCACTAAGATTTGCATCGGACGCCACTAGATTTGGCTCCCCTATGAATGATTGCTTTTACAGCCAAGTCATCATTTTTGGGTCAACGGTCAATTGCATTAAAGGCAGAGTATTTTTTGACCCCCAATTTATCGCAAAAAATGTTACATACCCCTTGGTTTCAAAAACACCCGATGCTTACCAAATATATAGTCGATCTCATTTTCTATTTGACTAGCTTTGACCACTAAATTTTTTTTTTTGGGTTGTTGACGGCCAGATTATTTAAAAGAGTAATACTACATTCACTAACACTTTTTACTAACCATCTTACTAATCTTTATTAAAATTATATATGATATTCGTACTATATATATGATACCTGTACTATCCTTTAGGTTGGTATGCGGGTTAGTAAAATTGGTTAGTGATTGTAAGTGTTTTTGTATTTAAAAATAGTTAATCACTTAAGTTTTAGACCTTCCGAATTCGAAAAAGTAAAATAGAAGAAAGTTTGATGGCCTTCGCCTTGATATTGGTGAGCTTAAAAAAACAAAACCATCTCTTCCAATTATGAGAAAAAAATTACAGTTCATATCAGGATGGAAAATATAAGGAACACTGGTTTTATAAACTTGAGAAGAGTAAAACAGCTAGAACAAAGAACAATAAATAAATTGATAAAAATTATTCCTGAAACTAACAAAAGTTCAACTTTAGACGTCAGTGGTCACTTCAGGCACGTAATGCTTCCAAAACCAGTGTTCTCTCCATACTCTCGACATCTCTTCGATGGGAATGTTCTTGGTCTCCGGCAGGAAGAGATGGATGTATACAGTCATTATTCCGACGAAAAATGCAAAGAAGATGAACAAACCAAACTTCAAGTGACAAAGCATCGACAGGAATAACTGCGCAACCAGAAATGTCATAAACATGTTTACAGAAGCCACAATACTTTGCCCAGCTGATCGAATCTCCAGTGGGAAAATTTCACTCGGCACTAGCCATCCAAGAGGCCCCCATGACCAGGCAAATGCAGAAACATACACACAAATGAAGACCACTAGAATAATTGCATACCATTTCGGTAAGTCGGTTACTTGACCAGTTAATCCGAATTTCCACCCAATAAAACCTGCCACCAGACCCTGCATATATAAATATGCAACAATTAACAAAGTGAAAAAACCAAATGAACTCCCGTCAGTCCTTGAAACATTGGCTTTTGTGAAAGCAAACCATAAGAACTAAGTCCTCCTGAATAAAAAACAAATAAATAAAAGCAACAAAAATCCAATTTTTTATTAATTACCTGAAATATGAACATTTGTATTCCACCTTCAAGAAAGAGGAACCTTCTGCCCCATTTATCAGTCCCGTAGATGGAAACAAAAGTTGACATCATATTAACAATACCAGTGATGACTGCAGAGCCGAGAGACGCGTTGTCTCCGAATCCAATAGTTTTGAACAGCACAGGAGCATAAAACATGACCACATTGATGCCGGTCAGTTGTTGGAAAAATGGAATCAATACGGCCATAACCAAATGTGGTCGATAATGTCTCTTTCGGAGGTTCCTCCATGGATGTTTCACTAGCTTTGAGGCTTCACTGGCGGCCAGTAAATCGTTAAACTCCGCTTCGATTTCCTTGTCGGACACACCGCGGATGCGTCTGAGCATTGCTCGGGCTTTTTCTTTGTCGCCTCTTTCAAGCATAGAGTTTGGAGTATTGGGAAGACATAATGCAGAAAAGAAAATGAATGCTGCAGGAACCATGGCACCGCCAAGGCTATAGCGCCATCCTTCGCCGCCTTTGATATTTTGAGTGAAATAGTTAACCAAATTCGCCACGAAAATGCCTATTGTGATTGATAATTGGAAGACTATATTTAGAGAACCACGGTGCTTGTATGGAGCCATCTCTGAGACATATAGTGGTACAGACTGAAATAATTTGGCAAGAGTTAGTAACATAAATTAATTAAAGGTTCGGGTGGCTAAAATATATTGCATTGCAGAAGAAGTCTCTAGTTCCAATTCAACAGTTCCTCGGACCACATGACTTTAATGAGAAAATCAACAGAATAATTCTCATTGAAATACATGATTTATAATGTTTTGAAAGAGTAAAAAATTATATATCTCTCATCATAAACGAACTTTCAACGAGTTCTTTTTACTTGAGATTGAGAATTATAATGAGTGGAGAGTAGAAGTAAACACATTAGTAAGAAGGGTTTACCTGGATGGAGAAACCAACGCCAAGACCTAACAAAATGCGACCCACAATGAGCATCCAAATGGCTAGAGCAAAGGCATTGATGGCTGCTCCGGCAAAAAAGATCAAACCACCAAGCATCATGGATACCTTTCGCCCCAACTTTCTCGTCACCCATGATGCAAAAAACGACGCCACAAGCGCAGCCAAATATAAAGAAGAAGTAAACATAGTCAAGTAGAAATTATCAAATTTGCAGTATTGATTGGTTGATTTATCTAAGGCCTCCTTGTGGTAAACAGATGGGAAAAATTTTATCAGAAACGGAGCCATAGATGTCACCCCACCTAAAATCATCAAAATGAAAGGAAAAACAAAGTTTTAAGTATAATATATCTTGATTAATGCATGAAACTTAACATTCAAAATGAGGCATAACTGACATACCAGAGATACCAATATCATAACCGAAGATCAACCCACCCATAGCAGCAACAATGCAGGTTACCAATACATAAGAAGTAACCTTACCGGGGTATTCAACCCCCTTCTTACTACTCTCAATACCGAAGCCTCCAGCCATTTGTATCTATTGTAGCAATCCTTAAGCGAAAGACTGGTGAAATAAGGAGGGGCTTTGTGTTTATATAGATCGAGGTGTGATAATTTTTTTTAGATAAGATATTTGGTAATCAATTTTGAAAATGGTGGTTTCCTTAAGCATATCATTAAAAATATTTCTTCAAGATATACGGAAAAGTTGGTGGAAGAATTCAGGGATAAATGCCTGATATTAATGGATAACTCTCAGTAGATTTGATCGATAAAATAAAACATGGATTTGGTGATATCCATTTTTTTTTTTTTTACTGAAAAACCATAATCTACTGTATCTTTGAGGATTGTTAGTTTTAGAAAATAGAGTATCTGATTATTTAATCCACTTATACGAATTTAAAAGTTGTCATAGCTGATCTCTGGTTAGGATTGAATTTATGGTTTTGTGTTTCAGATTAAGAACACCAAGTCTTGAAATATTAATGAAGAAGGATTAGTTGAGAGATTTTTTCAAGAAGTTTATATTGAATAATAGACGGGGTTATGATGTAATTTACTTTTGATAAATATTATTGATCAAATAACAAGAAATATAATATAATTTGAATTTGGTTTAACATTAAAAAAATACTGGCATTAAAGTTAACACTATCACGTCAACTCATGACTTTAACTAAACACATGAACGGTTTTGTTTCTTAGAAAGATGAACGATCATTCCTTACGAAGGAACGATTATTTCTTATAAAAGAAGAATGATCGTTCGTCCTTAAGAAAAAACTTTTATATTTAGTCAAAGTCATTTAGTGAGTTGAGTATTGTGGGAGACACTTGCAAACTCAACTATCACGTTAGGATTGTAAAACAAAGTTGTGAGATTGGATTGGGAGTGTAGTATTACTCTTAACATTACGAGCTCACTTTTAAGGAATTTGGATAAGACCTCAGCCTTAAATTTAAATATAACCATTATCATAAAAGCAGGTGAAATTTCGGATAACGTTAAAGTAAAGAATTATAAATCCAACGTTAAGTTATTTAACAAATTACACTTCCTTATACTGTATATATAACAGAAGAAAAATATATATAATCGATGAATTAATGAAATAATGCGCAGCAATAATCAGTGTATACTTTGTTAAAGGGCAATGTTACCCAAAGATAATTAACGAAGAAATTAACTAGAAAAATTAAGAAAATAAAACTAAATTAATTAAACTTGAGGACGTTCATCGGGAATGAATCTCTTCCAAAACCAGTGTTGTCTCCAAACATGTTGCATCTCTTCAATGGGAATGTTCTTGGTCTCCGGCAAGAAGTAGTAGATGAAGACGGTCATGACGGCAACAAAAAATGAAAAGAAGATGAACAACCCAAACTTCATATGGCAGAGCATGTTGAGGAATAATTGAGCGATTAGGAATGTCATCAACATGTTTACGGTGACAACAACGGTTTGTCCAGCTGATCGAATCTCCAGAGGAAATATTTCACTCGGCACTAGCCACCCCAGAGGTCCCCATGACCATGCAAATGCAGCAACGTAGCAGCAGATGAAGAGCACTACAAGAATTGCGTACCATTTCGGCAACTCGGTTACGTTTCCAGATACTCCAAATTTCCATCCGATAAAAACTGATACCAGAACCTACATGTAGAAAGAATGTTCTGTTTGTTAAGATTTCTTTATGTAAAGCTTATGGAAGGACTTATTAGATTAGAGCTAGAAATTATTAGATTAGAACTTATAAGAGTAAAGATTTTTTCAGTAAAACTTATAAGAATGGAGATTTCGGGAAAAATAATGCAGCCAAACAGTGAAAAAGTTTCTATAAGCTAATCGAAATTAGCAGACAAACTAGAGATTAAGAACTTTCATTACCTGGAATATGAACAGTTGAATTCCGCCTTCAAGGAACAAAGCCCTTCTGCCCCATAGACTGAAACAAGCGTTGCCAACATGTTGATAATACCAGTAATGAGCGCAGATCCGAGTGAAGCATTGTCTCCGAAACCGATGGTTTTGAACAGCACAGGAGCATAAAACATGACGACATTGATTCCAGTTATTTGTTGAAAGAAAGGAAGGAGAACAGCCAAGATCAACTGTGGTCTATACTGTCTCTTTAGAAGGTTCCTCCATGGATGTTTCACTTGCTTTGATGCTTCACTGGCGGCCAATATATCATTAAACTCCGCCTCGACTTCCTTGTCGGTGACGCCGCGGATACGCTTAAGCATGGCTCGGGCTTTTTCTTTATCACCTTGTTCCAACATGGAGTTTGGGGAGTTGGGGAGAAATAATGCAGAGACGAAGATGAATGCGGCAGGAACCATGGCACCGCCAAGACTGTAGCGCCATCCTTGGCCGTCTTTGATTCTGGGAGTGAAATAGTTAACCAAATTGGCAGCGAATATGCCGATTGTGATGGCTAACTGGAAGACAACATTTAGAGAACCGCGATGCTTGTATGGAGCCATTTCTGATACGTATAATGGTACTGCCTGCAATTGAAATTAATTAAACTAGAGTAAGCATCACAATATCATTAAATTTGATTGGATAAACTAATTCAGAAATACAATTTATTCATATACCTGAATGGAGAAACCAACGCCAAAACCCAACAAAAGCCTACCAACGATTAGCATCCAGATAGCTTGAGCAAAAGCATTGAGAAGAGCTCCAAAGAAAAAGATCAAACCGCCAAGAAGCATAGACATCCTTCTCCCCAATGTTCTCGTCACCCATGATGCAAAAAAGGATGCAACAAGCGCAGCCAAGTACAAAGAAGAAGTAAACATCGTCAAGTTCACATCATTGAACTTACAGTATTGATTGGTTGATTTATCTATGGCCTCCTTATGATACACAGACGGGAAAAACTTTTGCAAAAAGGGAGCCATAGACGTCACCCCACCTGAAAAAAAAATTGTAATTCGATTAAAATAAGATAAAAACAAAATAAAATATGTAATTCGGTTGATAATTATATTACAGTCGAGGCCTTACCAGAGATACCAATATCATATCCGAAGATCAAGCCACCGAAAGCCGCAGCAATACAAGTTACCATTACGTAAAGAGTGAGGTGGCCGGGGTATATTTTGTCAGCCTTACTGGCTTCAATGCCGAAACCTCCTGCCATTGTTATGGAAATTGAAGGGGAAGAAACAGAAAAGGATGATGAATTAAGTGTGATGAGAAAAGCTAAATAAATATACGTAAGAAAAAGAGAGAAGTAAACAGTGTTTTGGTAAGAGTTGAATGAGTTATTGGTTTCAAGACGATTCGAACTCTTCGTTTTGACGCCTTTTAGCCAAATCCAAACTTTTATCCATTGCATTTATAATTGAATACGTGGTGAACAAGAAATCGAAATTACAGTATATGTAACTTAATCAGAATTATATATGCTGATGTGACAAGTGTTTGAGTAAATTAAAAACATTAAAATTAGAAGAAAAGAGAAAGTTTGATAACTGGATAAGTATCAAACTATTACATTAAGACTATTAGAAAAAAGATATCACCCGTCTAAACTTCTTTAAATTAAAAAGAATAAATAAATAAGTTTTATGGATAAATATTATAACAAGAATGTTAAGAGTAAACGGCTTTTTCCACCCAAATAATAGTTTAATGTCATTTTCTTACCCATAAACTTTTAAAATATTATTTTATTATCTAAATTTATATTTTATTTCATATTTCGACATCATTGCGACCTCACACTATTACTATTCTCTTCCTCGATCATCAATCATCAAAATCTCTCAAACCTTACTCCCGTCAACCCTGCCAATCGCCCGTAATCGAGCGATTAGGGTTTGCGCAGCTGCCTCTCTCATGTCAAATTCTAATCAATGTCAACCACCAAAAGACTCATCAACCTCCTATTTTCAAAAGCCCCAACAGTCTAAAGCAAGTTTGTTCTTTGTTCGTCATCGGAATATAAATTTAGGTAGTAAAACAGTATTTTAAAGTTTATGGGTGAGAAAGTGTCATTAAACTATTATTTGGGTGGAAAAAAGTCATTAACTCCAATGTAAACATATAAAGATGTGATCCCAATTTTGTATCCCAAAGTAACGTGAATGATTGTGTGTGCGTCACCACTATCTTGATTTTAGGATAATGAGAGAGGTGAATAGCATTACTGTAAATGTAGAACTCTCAAAACTATTGCACCCTAAGACAATGATATTATTCTGTTAACTTATCAAGCTAATACAAATAATGCTCACTGATCTTTCGTAAACTTAATTATTGAGCTAATACAGAACTTATGTTCACTGATCTCTCAACTTTACTCAGTCAAAGTATATATCTCCGAGTCCATCCTCGATTGTTAAAAGAGGTGATCACTAGAGTTTTTATCTGACCGATAGTTTCAAGGTCTCAAGAGATTAGTTAAGGTACGTATAAATTAGCTCAGACATCTCCCGTCAAAAAAAATTTAAAAAAAAAAAATTTAAAAGTATATAGCTACCAAATTCTTTATAAATTAATTAAGCCATTAATTAGTCTCATGAAAGTGAATAGTTAACTTTGATTTGCAAGTACTTTTCTTGTCAAGTCCGAGATCCATATTGTCGCAGAAGAGGAGGATCTAAGCTGTGAATTCGCATTGTATTGTCATCAACAACCCTTGCTTGTTTTATTAATATTATTATTTATTCATCTGCGTCATGCATATATGAGCTAACAGCAGTTTTCATTTCAGAAATTATTTTTATATATATTCATGATAATTTTACAATATATATTTGTCTTGAACATCAAACATTTTGTTACTTAAATCCATAGTAAACTTATTGTAGAATTATGAGATGGGATCTTGACACTGCTGTAAGCGAGATAGGATAAGTCAAACGTGATAAGCGAGATTCTTGAACACACAGATTGCTTAAAAACTCTCGTCTTCACTTTGTGAATACATTAGAATATATATACAATTCACGTCAAAATAAGATGAATTGTTTCCGAATTTCTTGGCTGAATAATGTTGAGATTGCGGAGTCAAATTCAATCTAAATTAGTATTACATTATGAAATAGGTTTTCCTAATACTGTATGTTTCTATGTGTAATTGTTTTTATTTATGATTACAATTAGGAATAGGAATATAATTGTATTCGAAATCAAAAATAAAAACTATTAACTTTTAGATTGACTCATGTGATAAAGCGACATATGAGTTTACCCAGCTTGATTATGCTCGGGTTTGTATGTGGACATTGATGTTTCCAAACCTATTCTACACCAATTTATGCTTGTATACCATCAAAACCCACTTCCAATTGAAATTGAGCATGAATGGCAACCAAAGCATTGTCCAAAATGTTGTGAGCTTGTCCATGTTTGCCACTCACCTAAGGAGGTACTAAAACCTCTCTCGGGGCACCAAAGACCCCCCTGCATGAGCACCAACTCCCCAAATATCATTCGGCTAGAAACTTCTTTGGCTTCTAACTCGGAGGAAGTCCTTCCAGGTGGTGCTCCGATTATTGAAGCTAGTGATCCTTTGCCTTTCAATGCCTCAAAAGATGGCGAGTGACCAGCCGAGTGACGATTCATCTATGGATGGTCGGGAAGGGTCGTTAGCCATGGTATTCGTTGCCCACTACAACTCGAACGCCGAAGATGCCGAAGTGGATCTCCACTCTTACATGGAGTGGCCCATGCTCCAGTCCCAACACTCTAGACCTCTGGATCCGCCGACATCTAAGGGTAAGAAGAATAAGAAGAAAGGGTGGTGATCATAGTTTCTTTCCTTTCCTTTGTTAAGCTTGCATGCTCCTTTAGGCATTTGTGCCTTTTCTAAGCTTTGGGTTTGAGCTTGCATGCTCATTTTTGGACATCGATGCCTTGTTTGATTTTGGTTTTCTAGCCTTTGTGCTCTTTGGGAGGTCGTCCCTTGTTCGAGCCTGCGTGGTCTTATGTTTGGGCCTTTGTGCCTTTGGTGTCTTTTGTTGTTTTCTTTGGCCTTTAAGCAGATCGTGTTACTTTGTAACATTTCTTTTTTTTGGTTTACTTTACCTACTTAACAAGAAAAAAAAAAAAAAAAAAATCTCTTGCATATAGAGCCATTAACAGACGTGGGGCTTATATGTGGATCCGCCACTTATTCAAGCCTTCTTTTGTGTTAATGATTAAAGGTTTTGATCTTAGACATATAACGATCGTTTCTCTTGTCTGTGTTTTATGTTTAAAAACTTTTCTTTTTAATGATCGGCGGTGTCACCTCAAATAATCCCTGGGACCTTGTAATTATAGTCTAGGTAAGAGCTCTAATGACCACCCCTGTAGGGATCAAGATGAATCAAACTTAAGACCTCTTAAGTAATACATCCAAAAATCCTAGTTGATCACTTGGCTACCTAATGGTAGTTTTGTTAAAAAACTTGCTTGATGATGACATCCCAAAAAGTATAAAATAACATTTTTGACCTCACCTATACATAAACTAGATTGGATTGAACTATCTATAGCACTGTTGTTTGTCTGGTTAGGGGTAGAATAGGAAATTTATTATAGAGGGCCAAAAGTAACAATGTTCATTGAACGAGGAACCACATACCACATAATTTAAGATAATACATTTTGGGGGGGCCAACATATAATAATGTTTATTGAATGAGGGGTCAAAGAGACGACTAATTAGGATTTTACATTCAGGGGACATATTAAATGCAAATTGGGTGATCCTAGACAAGGGAAGGTGTGGAACAGAGGAATTGAGGGGATTAATCACCACTAGTGGCCTGATGATAAAAAAGTAAGAGAGTCTAGTATGGGTTCTTGAGTTCGAGTCTGTTCAAGTACTAATAGGGGTGACCACTGAGGGAATTTACTCGGCCGTTCACTTCAAAGCCTTGAGGGATTAGTTGAGGTGCGCACAAACTGGTCTAAACACTTAGTGGAGCACCCAAGAATTTCATTCGACGGGGGCAAAAAATAAACAAACAAAAAATTATAACCAATTATAACAATACTTTTTTTTTTATTACGATAAGCTTCAACAAAATGTTGCAAAAAAAAAAAAATAATAAAAATAAATATCTTCAAAAAACACAATTTTTGTAAAAATAAAACAATTTTTCTACTATTGTCCTTGACGAGTTTTCGTATTCTGAAAACGTTGGATAATCATCTCATCGTCAATTGTATCAAATACATTTTTCTCAATATATGTGACCAAACAATTATTCATCTATTTATCTCTCATTCAATTGCGTAACCGACTTTTCACAAGATTTATTGCAGGAAAAACCCTTTCAACGGTCGCATTCGTAACTGGTAAAACCAATACAAGTTTCACAAGCTTATACACCAACAACACAAAATGTTTTTTTAAGACCAAACTAAATTCTTAGCCAAATCACAAATTCCTTGTAACTCAGCAAATTCATCACAATAATGCATGTCAATAACATAAGTCTCAACCTGATTTTCAAGTACCATCAATTCAAGTGCAGAAAAATCAGATGGATAAAACTGGTCAAACTCATTCTTCCCTCTCTTCTGTTTTTCCTTTTCCTTTGCTTCTTCTTCATTTCTTCTTTACGGGTTTTTCTCTTTTCTTCTTCATTTTGAGCGAACAACCTAGTTTATATATAAAACAACTTATTTGTATTATGAAACAACCTCAAAATTCTCTTATTCTCACCATGACCCCGCTACATTAGCTATATGTTGTAAAAATGCTCAAATTTCTCCCCTTAGTTACATGCAAACCCATCAGTTTTTATTTCTTTTATTTTCCCTTCTAGTAAAACTTTTAAAAATTAACAGATCTCCTTGTATAAAAATAAAAATCACAAAAAAATGTAATATGTATATTAGAATTAAAAACGGGTTTTACAAAAGTAAAAACCAAACTTACTGTAGAGATTGTTCCGTTTCGTTCACAAAATTTCAAAGTTATATAGGGACAAAATTTAAATAAATATGAAATTTAAATTCAAAAATCATGGTCCCCACTCGTCATTTATTGAATCGGCCATTGTGGACACTTCCATCACCGAAAAAAAAAAGGACTCGAGATTCCTCAAAATTTAAGTCAATCTCTTCTAATAATTTAAAATCTTAGGCATTACTCACTTGTATCATTTTAAAAAAAAAAAAAGGACGGAAAACAAAATTATGTAACTTTCAATATTTAAAAAAAAAATCTATATCTATAGATAAGTGGTCTAATTTGTCTATTTATTTTAATTTGTCCTTCAAGGGTATTCTAAAAAAAAAAGTTATAAATACTCTGTTGAATAATTTAAATTTTCAATTACAATTACATGGAAATAATTTTGTAAGTTGCCTAAAAAAATTATAATGTGTTTTCATAAGTTAGATGAGGAGTGTTAATAGCACTCGTTTTCACACTCCATTTGATATATGTACAAAAGACGTATAAATAGAAAAAAGAGAAAAAAAGCTTTCTAAGATAAGTTATATTCAAGATCAATAATGTTAGGTCCGCAACATTTTTTCATATCATCTTCAACCACATACACCAAATTGATATAACTTTCATACTATTTTAAAATTGTATTTCCAACCTATTACATTAAAAATAATATTTTAAATAATATTCTTTTTTTTTCTATTAATTCTTAATAATTAATTTATTTTACTAATTATTTTTGTATATATTAATTAAATATTGGGATAATATTTTTATTAATTAATAAAAACTTTGAAAATTATACTAATTTGATAAAATTAAGCATTTATTAAATCAAATAAACATTATATTTAATATAAAAAAAAACTTTGCATCAAATATAAAATGCCACCAAAAAAAAAAAAAACAGCAACACAAAAGTAAAATCTATATTAATAGTAATTTATTTTTAAATTATATAATTATTATGAATTTATTATTATAAATATAATATAAATAATAATCAAATTAACATAAATATAAATTAAATAACAAAAATAAAGAAATTAAATATATTTGTGGTGGATGAATAGTGTTGCACCAAATTTGGTATATGGTTGGAGCAAAATTTTGATACCATACACCAAAATGGTGTCTCATTTAAGATGCCCCCACAGCCTCCGACATGACATTTTGTCATTGGTTGGCTTGCAAATAGGTAGACGGAACTTATACAAACAAACAAAACTCATTTTACGAGCTAACCAATGATAAGCTGTCACGTCGGAAGTTATAAGATTGGGTTGTGAATTTAGTATTACTCATTCAAGATTTTGAGAAAAAAATGTGTTATAAATAACTTCACATGTCGACTACTTTATTGCATGGTACAAGACAAATTGAGGGTAAAATAGTCTTTGTACTTCATTATATTTGAGAAATTAACCATCAACAACTTTCTCAATTTAACTATTAGACTCATTAGAGGGGTCTAAGTGCTACTTTTCAAAAGTTCTAGATCTCGAAATTTTTATCAAATTTTCCCCAAAATAATTTAATTTGGCGCTCCCGGATCCCTCCCACACATTTTGATTACTCTCAAATTTCTCCCGCCATTTGATCTGCAAGAAGAGGGAAACTTAAAATGGACCGATTCCAGATTTAAATAGTCCCGAAAAATTTGTAGCAGTGTCCTAGAAAACATTTTCATGGGAAAAATGGCTGTGGCTTCAAGTTCTGCTTCCAACCCCAGTTGTTCTCCTTCTAAGGATGTCAAAGTAATCAAGAGAACCAAGTCCCCAGGAGTTCGCGTCGTAGGTGGAAGAATCTATGATTCTGAGAATGGAAAGACTTGTCACCAGGTTCATTTTATTTTCTCACTCTCTTATAAATTGACATTCGAATAACCCATAATAGAATTGAAAGTTTGAGGTTGGTATTTTGTTCTATGATGCTTGGGATCTGAGAAGCAGTAGTTTGAATTCAGTTTATACCAATTACCCACTATTTTCTTCGTCTGTTTTGTGAGAATTTGTGGGAAATTATAGAAGCGACGGTTTGTATCTCAGTAATTTTTTGTTTGGTAGCTCAGATATAAAATTTTGCTCTTCAAATTGTGACCAGTTCAAATATATGGGGTTTCTTTGCTTTGGTTTTCGTCTCTAGATATTATTTTCTTTTATATTCTGTTCGGTGGATAGAAAATGTAGTGAAAAAGAAAGTGTCCAGTCATTGTATTTTGATTGCTTAGAACTGAGTACAAAGAATTCTCTACTCATCTTTGATTAATTGATTTGTTGGGGCTATACAATGATCGCCATAGAGACATTAAGCTATTTTTTGCAACAATATCCATTTAATTGATTTCTCTTTAATTTTCTTTTCTCAATCACTGGGATATATAGTTATTGTTTAGGAAAGAATTGTAAATGGACCCTAGTAGTTGTTTTACTGATATTTTGTGTTGATCAACTGTTGAAGTGCCGGCAAAAAACAAGGGATTTTATGGCAGATTGTAAGAGTCAAAAGAGGGACAAACAATGCACAATTAAGTTCTGCCACAAATGCCTCTTAAACAGGTATGATTTAGCATTGTAATTCTTCTAGGTACTTTTTAATGGATAAGTTTAGTGGGTATTTTTTCATAAGAGTGTTTTCTTGATCTTGATGAATACTTTTTGGTGAATTTGAAATTAGATATGGAGAGAAAGCAGAAGATGTGGCACTGTTGGTTGACTGGAAATGCCCCAAGTGTAGAGACATTTGCAATTGTAGCTGCTGCATGTGAGTGCAATGGCATTGTATAATTATCTTTTTGGTTGTTGATTTGTATTGTTAGTGTTTGGCTGGGTCTAATTGGTTATGTGCTTTTAGGAAGAAAAAAGGTCAAAAACCCACTGGTCAACTGTTTTATACTGCCAAAGCAACTGGGTTTTCCTCTGTTTCCGAAATGCTACAAATTAAAGGACACGATAATTTGAATCATGAAAAGAAGATTGCTGAAGACATGGTTGTTTCGCCGAAAAAGTCTGGCACCCCAAAGAAGGTTGTTTAGTATATTACTTTTTTATAGCTTTATTATGCAGCTGAATTTCAGCTTTTCCTTTTTTGGATTGATGAAATTTATTATTTCTACATGTTTTAATGTAAATCCATGCTTTTGACAGGGGTCTGTACCTGCTTCATTACCAAATCCAGGAAAGGAAAATTCTTTTGATGGAAAGTGTGACTCTAACTTGAATTCTCTGAACAAAACCGTTTTAATGAATGAGAAAAAATCTAAGAAAATGAAACGAGAAGGATTAAAGGAAATCTGTAATAGCAATGGGGATGTTTCTTCAAAAAAGAGATCTTCAAAAAAGCCTAAGATTTCTGAGGAAATTGCTAATAAAGAAACGTCAAAAGTTTGTCAAGAAAATTCTGAGAAAAAGAAGCTTAAAGTCTCTAAGGAGATTTCTAAGATTAAGAGGCCTGAGTTTTCTGAGAAGATTTCTAAGAAAGAAATTGGGATTCTTGAGACTGATAGTGGGAAGAAAACTTCAAAGACCCCTAAAATTTCTGAGGAAATTGCTAAGAAAGAAAAAATTAGAGTTTCAGAGAAGATTTCTAAGATTAGAAAACCTAAGAGCTCTGGAATTTTGAAAAAAGAAGTGGACAAAAATGACAGTGAAGGTGGTGGTTTTGTGAAGAAAAAGGATTGTAAGACATCGGTTTTAAAGAATGATTCCCTGAATCTAATCCCAGAGGAAGGAAACTGTAATTCAAATCATGAGAATGTAAGAGTTCCAGGTGGTGTTGAAAATGGAAATGCTGGACCCAATGTGAAGACAGTTTTTGATTCTCGCAACATCAAAAAGTCTGCTACAGAACTTCAGAACCAAAAATTTTCTGCTGATATTCAACTGCCCCAGGGTGCCAGCTTAACAACTGTAGCTGGAATTGAGCTAGATTCTGAAGATGTTGGCCACGCATTACAATTCTTAGAATTTTGTGCAGCTTTCGGAAAGGTATGTTTGAGTGGGGCTTTGCTTTCTTGGGAAAATAGTATCATTGTGCATGTTTTGCAATAATATTGATTGTCAAAGATAGTTCAAATTTTTATCATAAGATTGATGGTTAGCTTTTATAAGATTATCAAGGATTTATTGGCAAAAATATCTTTAACATTGTTTCATAATTTTCTTCAGAAGTCGGGACAACACAACTCGGTCTTTTCTGTTTGTTTTCCCTTCAATTTATTGTTTCATTTCTGGGAGTTCCTTCTTCTTTTTCCCTGAAACTAAAACTTTTCCTATTATTTTCATATTAACCTAGCCAGGCATCTCTAATTTGGCAATTTTTCTTTTCTCATGTTTGTTATGTTATTAGGTTCTTGGTTTGAAGAAAGGACAAGCTGAGTGTATTGTTAAAGAATTGATTTGTGGGCGAAGTAGGCGCCATGGGCAATACTTTCCAATAGTCCAAATTCATATCAAATTGTTGTCTTTGATACTAAAGGATATGGGAGAAGAGTATAAATTGTTCCCTTGAAATTTGTTTATAAACTTTATTGCTTTTGCTTGTGTGGGGTTGGGATAGTAACTGTCTGCATTGTTTACTGTTTAGGTCTCCATCGTTAAGTTCAACAAGTAGAAAAAATTCATGGTTGCAGGCTCTCAGGAAATGCGTATCTGAATCCAAATGTGTGTTGAATGATATTCCTTCTGATTGTTTCGGTGATGGTGATGATGGATATGATAAGTTAGACAATTTGAAAAAGCTCAAGCTCTTGAACTTTTTATGTGATGAAGCTCTGGGCACTAGGTAAGTAAATAAGAATGTAGTGAGAATGTGAGATTCAGTAGATATTATGAACTAAAAGCTTTTTTCTTCCATTAAAGTATAACACCAAATGCTTTGAGTTCATTTTTTATTAAATTCATTGCAGATCCCTAAGGAGTTGGATTGATGATCAAAATTCAAAATATGTTGAAAAAGCGAAAGCAACCAGAGAAAATGTTGTTGCAGCAAAGGATAAGGTGACACAAGGGCTTAGGCATGCTTATTTTGGCTGAAGGAGTGCTGATATTGCAGTGATAGTGGTATAATTAACTTTTTTTTTTTTTTCTTTTTCTAATACAGGAGAAACGTTTGAAACAGAAATTGCAAGATGAGGTTGCTAAAGCAGTTATTGCTAAACATGGTGCTCCATTGTCTATTTCTGAGCATGAAGCTATTGTTTCAGAAATAAAAAGCGAAGCAGCTCAAGCACATTCGGAGATGCTGGAGGCAATGGGCATGGTACCCCAGAGTATGTTCAGGATTTCTGTAATTATTTCTTTTAGTTATCTGATACATTCTTTTTAGATCTCACTTTCTATTTACTTATTTTAACAGTAAGGACCTAAGGAGATTACATGCTTTCTTTTTGTTTTTCACTGTTTTAGTATAGGAAATTGAACAACCTTCTGATTTTGTAAAATATGCTAATATGTGATGGGGAAATTTTCAGAATATCATTCTAAAAGACACGATTTCCGCTTTCAAACTGTGAGAAGAAAGAATTGGTCAGGATATCAATTAAATTGGAGATTTCAGTATTAAAACATTATTTATTTTTAAATTCCAGTTTACGATGCATGCTTTTTTGCAGTATTTCTTATGCCATTTTGTGATAAAACTTGAAGCCAAAAACATATTGGTGGACTAAAGGAGCTTAGCCAAGTTTCTGACTTGTTTCAAATTATTGTCAACTGATGGTCGCAATCTGCATGACCAATCATAACTAAGTTTTGTGCTACCAAGGTTTTTCTGATGTATACATTATACATCTAAATATTTATGTATATAGGTGCATTAGTACATGTACATGTTTATGTAGTATTCTGACCATTGCTTACAATCACTGTAGAGAGACAAAGGTCTGATGCTGTTAGAACAGAGCCTATTTTACTGGAAGATGGCAGTTGTGCAACTCGTGCCTTTTGGAAATTGAAAGGCTACAGTGGTGAACAACATATTTTGCTTCAAGGTTAGTATAATACGTAATGGTGTTGACCAGATTTGAAAGTTATTGGTTTCTGCTTTGAGTGTATGAATTTGAAAGTTATCATTTTTCTTTTCGTTTTACTTCAATGAACAGATTTGAAGGGAGCCCTGGATGCAGTTTCACTCAATGAAAAATGGTTTACCTATGATGTTGACCAGAAACCAGAAATTGAGAAATATATCTCTTCATTAAGGTCAGTTTATTAATGGTTTATAGGCCAAAATGAAAACTGATTTGCCTTTGTTTCTTTCTTTCTCTTTTTGTCAAAACCATTGTGACACGATTTCATTAAAAGATTATACAGAAGCAGAAACCCTTTGGAAATTTATTTACACAATTAGTTGTCAACTCCCGCAAAAGTATGAGGATTTTTTATTAAGCTTACAGGACATTTTTGTACCTGCAGAATTATTGCAATAGCAATAAGCATTTAGAAAACATGTACATATCTGCAGTTAGATAAATTCATGAAGGAATTTTCTGAACATCTGATTATGATTATTATCATCCCATGGATGTTCTTTATTTGCTGATATGTTTTGCCATTTTTAATCTCCCTTTTGCTTACTTTCCAGCGCAAAAAGGCTTCGGATTCAAAAAGTTACTGACGTTGTTGACTAAGAATGGGAATGGGAATGATGAGACAAACTCATAGCATAGTTCAGTTGATTAAAACATGTCATCTTCAAAGTCCTTGATGATCAAGGCAATATATCATTATATAATGTTTAATGTTTTTTTTTTTTTNAAAAAAAAAAAAAAAAAAAATTTCAAAACAGCCGTTTCCCTTCTGCTACAACATATTATAAACTAGCAACAAACCAACAACAACAACCAAAAAAAAAAAGAAAAAAAAAAAAAAACGATAGATTAAACTCATTCGCCAAACTCCAACACCAAACAAATTGATGCGCTCATCCAACATGTACAACACATTTACAAACCTGCAAAAAAAAAAATCCAAAACGTTCCCTTCACTAAAATCAAATATTTCCGATGACAGATCTGATGGTTTGACGGTATTGTGGCATAACGGTGAACGATCGGAGTGTTTGTGGCTTGACGGTGGGTATCGTGGTGGTCCGTCGGTGGTTGCGGTGAACGATCGGAGTGTTTGTGGCTTGACGGTGTTGTGGCTTAACGGTGAACGATCGGAGTGTCTGTGGCTTGACGGTGGGTATCGTGGTGGTCCATCGGTGGTTGCAGTGAACTATCGTAGTGTTTGTGGCTTGACGGTATTGTGGCTTAACGGTGAACGGTCGGAGTTTTTCACTGAAATGCTGAAGTGAAGAAGCTGCTAATGTAAACTGAAATGGTGAAGTGAAGAAGCAGTGAAGAAGAAAAGTGAAACCGTGCGTAATGTAAACCGAAATGGTGAACACTGAACAAGTGAAGTGAAGGAGCGTGAAAGAAGAAATGACGAACACGTGAAAAAGGACTGCAAAAAAAAACAGGTGAAGCAGCGTGAAAGAAGAAAAAAGAACTCGTGAAAAAGGAAGGCTGCAAAAAAAAATTCAAACGTGTCATAAGCTGTCAAAAGAGAACGTGTGAAAAAGGGGAAGGCTGCAAAAAATAAATTCAAACGGTCAAGCTGTCAGAAAAGTGTTGGAATAGAATTTTGAAGATCCTATTATCTAAATATTGAACCAAACACTATTCGGAATCTGACTCAAAATATGGATGAAAATACTCATCCAAACGCAGCCCTCACGTTTTCGAGATTATGGTTTTGTTTGTTATAACGAGTCATGTTGTGAGTGGTTTTGTGACCAAGGGGTGTTTGTTATTTATTTATTTATATGTTTTTTTGCTACTTATTATTTATTTAAGTTTAGACATGTAATTTGTTTGTTTTTTAATTTAAACACATCAAAATAAAAGTTCCCTTATATTTGATTAAGTTATTATATTCTATAATTATGTAACTTAATTTAAGAATTATTATACTACTTGACTTATATAAAGAAGGTGCAAAAGATTATATTAATGATAAATTAAATTCAAATTTTAAATAAAACTAAAACTTGATTGCCAGCGAAACTATTGGTTTTAGGCTGACGATTGTCCATGCCCAAGGCCAAGAGCTTCCCGTTACATTGAGGGTATCAACGTAAAGTTCTTGCAACGAAAGTAGTATCTTACAAAAAAAAGAGATAATTTTAGGCTGTAAGAGGAGAGAAACTGGTAAATGATACATTTTTTCATGTAAAAGTTGTCCGGATGGATACATCGGCTAAAGATCTTCGTTTTGCCACAATTTAACTTGCTAATGCTTCGTTGATGGAGGTTAGTCGCTATAGACTAAAATCACCGGCCACAGAGAACTTCGAGTTGATTAGGTTACTTATCAAATTAGTTTATAATGGAATATATTATATTATTTATCTATTTATCACTTTTGGTATTTTAATATGGATATCGGTGAAACAAATTCAGTTGTAACCATCCCTCGACTTCAGTTAGTTTCCATAGTGGTCGGTTTATCTGGCTATTGTTGACTGTTGAGAGCGAAGATAATTGTCTTGGTGAAAAAAATAAAAAAAATAACTATTTTATAATTTACATACACATCAACTAATTTTTGAAGTCTATTGAATATCCTATCAACTTTATATTTTGAAGTAAACCACAAAACACAAATGTGATAAGTGACTTCAACAAAAGAAGTTAATAAATAAAGTAAATATTCTTAACCGCTACATTAACCTTTTGTAGCTGAAAATAATTTAATTGAATGTAATGTTCATCTTATTAATTTACCCAAAATAATGTAAAAAAATTAAATACAAGATTTTGGACACTGTCATGAGGCTGGTGGTGACATGAAAGGATCCTGAACCGATAATTCACTAAAAGATTCTGACTCTATAGGTTTAAGTATGCAACATGATTAGAGAATAATAGAATGTACGTTCAGGAATCGTCCATTGACTTATTTATACAAATTGGACAATCATTACTATTAACTTTGTGATAAAATATTTTATTGTAGTTTATTCAAAAAATCAAATAAAATAATATTACATCCTATATATATTTTCACTACCTTACATTTACACATATACCCCTAACTCTATATACATAACTTCTATCACTCCCCCTCAAGCTAGAGCATATATATCTATCATGTCCAGTTTGTTACAAATATAGGTTACCCTTTTTCCAACTAGAGATATAGTAAAGAAATTAGCTGGTTGTTCCCTTATTCTAACATGCTTAGTGAAAATTAATTTCTGTTCAAGTTTCTCTCGCACAAAATGATAATTGACTTCTATATGCTTTGTTCGCTGATGAAAAACTGGATTGTTGGCTCTATGTATGCTGCTTGGTTATCACACCACAAGTCCATAATCTCTGGATCACCAATTCCAACTTTTATAAGGAGATATCTTGTCCATATAAGCTCACAAGTTACTTGTGCCATAGCTCGGTACTCAGATTCTGCACTTGATCTAGCTACAACAGGTTGTTTCTTACTTTTCCAAGAATAAGATTCCTTCCAACAAAAACACAAAATCCAGTCACAGAACGATTGTCTACAGATGATCCTGCCCAATCTGCATCTGAAAATCTTTCTACTTTACTGTGGCCATGATTACTATAAAGGATCCCACGTTTAGGAGCCCCCTTGAGATATTTAAAAATATGAATAATCGCATCCCAATAAGGTGTCCTACGAGATGACATAAATTGAATTACCACACTCCTTAAGAAAGCAATATCTAGACTAGTTAATTTAAGATAATTCAACTTTCCAACTATTCGTTTGTATCGTTTTGGATCATCAAACACCTTTCCATCCTCAACATTCAATTTTACGTTAGGAACCATAGAAGTATCACAAGGCTTGGCTCCAAGTAGACCAGTTTCAGTCAATAAATCTAACACATACTTGCGTTGAGACAAGACAATCTCTCTCCTACTTCGAGAAACGTCAACTCCCAGAAAATACTTTAAAGAGCCTAAGTCTTTCGTGTGAAATTTGGAAGCCAAAAAGATTTTCAAATTATGAATAGCAACACTATCACTACCAGTGATTACAATGTCATCAACATAAACAACAAGGAGAAGAATACCAAAACTAGATTGCCTATAGAAGACAAAATTATCATAGACACTTCTGTGCAAACCAAATTCAGTCACTACATCACTAAATCTCCCAAACCAAGCACGTGGAGATTGTTTCAAACCATATAAAAATTTCCTCAGTTTGCATACCTTTCTAAACTCCCCCTGAGCAACAAACCTTGGTGGTTGCTGCATGTAAACCTCCTCAAGAAGATCACCATGAAGAAAGACATTCTTTACATCAAGTTGGGGAAGGGGCCAACCATAGGAAGCTGCAAGAGAAATAAATAACCGAACAGAGGTCATCTTAGCAACAGGAGAAAATGTTTCCGAATAATCAATACTATATGTCTGAGCATAACCCTTAGCAACCAACCGAGGTTTCAACCGAGCCACAAACCCATCAGGATTAATCTTCACTGTGAAAACCCACTTACAACCAATGACATTTTTATCACCAGGTAAATCAACGAGATCCCATGTACTATTATGCTTAAGAGCCAACATCTCTTCTTCCATAGACCTTCACCATCCATCATGAGCAACTACTTCAGACACTGAACAGGGAACCGACACGAAATCTAAAAAGGCAACAAACAACTTGGAAGATAGAGACAATGAGTTATAAGAACAAAAGAGGAAATAGGATAAGTACAAGAGCATTTAACTTTATGTAGAGCAATTGGAAGATCTAGGTCAGAAGGAGGAGGGGTTGGATCTGAGGGCAAAGCAGGCAATAGGGGCAATGTCTTAAGTGTCTTAGATGCTGATACTGGTGCTAGTGCCAGTGCCACTTGCTATGGTGGAGGGCGGTGAGAGTATATCTGAGTGACAGAAGGACGAGACAGAGGTGGAAAACTATAGTGAGTAATGGTATAAATAAGAAAATCATCAGTGACCAGAGAAGAAGATGGAATGCAATTGTCAACATAAGGAGTAGTTTCGAAGAATGAAACATCAACCAACAATATACTTACCTAAAATAGGAGAAAAACAACAATAGCCCTTTTGATATCGTGGGTAACCCAAGAATATATACTTGAGTGATCTAGGGTCTAATTTGGAAAGATGAGGGTGAATGTCTTGAACAAAGCAAGTACACCCAAAGATTTTGGGAGCGAGAGGGAACAAAGGTTGAGAAAGAAAAAGAATGGAATAAGGTATTTGGCCAGATAGAATAGATGAAGGCATACAATTAATTAAGTAACAGGCAGTAGAAACAACATCTGCCCAAAACTCTTTAGAGACTTTCACATGAAAGAGAAGTGTACAATTGACCTCTAACAAATGGCAACTTTTTCGTTTAATGACTCCATTTTGTTGAGGCGTATATACATAAGATGATTGATGAATAATACCCCTGGTGAACAAAAAAGAAGAGAGAGAAGCAGAAAAATATTCTTTGGCATTATCACTTCGCAAAATTTTGATAGATGAAGCAAATTAGTTTTGTATCTCAGCATAAAAGGCACAAAATATAGAGAATAATTCAGAACGATTTTTCATAAAATATAGCCATGTAACATGTAAAAAATCATCCACAAAAGTAGCAAAATATTTATAACCAGATTTAGATAAAACGGGACAAAGACCCAAAATGTCAGAATGTATAGCATCAAAAGGAGTAATAGGTCGTTTATTTTTTCTAGGACTAAAAGACACTCGATGGTGTTTCCCAAATTGACACGCTTCATGGTTAAGTTGTGACATTGACTGTAAACTAGGACATAACTTCTTCAGTATTAGAAGAGGAGGATGACCAAAACGACCATGGAAGAGACAAGAGGACAAATCACTGGTACATGCAACATGTGGCGGCACTAGAGTAGAGATGTCATCAAGCACGTACAAGCCAACTGAGACACGACCCTTACCAATAATCTACTTCATCCCAAGATCCTGAAAGATACAATGAGTAGGGAAAAAATAAACACCACAATTAAATGCAGTAGTGATTTGACTAACAGATAAAAGATTAAAGGGAAAGTGAGAAAGACACAGAACAGAGGAAAGAGACATAGATTTGGTGGGATTAGCAGTACGACAACCCATCATCGATACAGTAGACCCATTCGCTAAAGTAACAGAAGACAAATTAGAAAAAAGTGTAAATGAGGAGAGAATACCTGTATCACCTGTCATATGGTGCGTAGCACCAAAATCAATGACCTAGTTATGACTAGAAGTAGATACAAAAGCTGTATGATTACTTAGCTGAGTTAATGTAGCAGCAATTGGTGGAATGGATGACTAGGGGCTAGCAAACTGAGTGAGGTGAGCATATTGATCTGCAGATACAATAACCTATGAAGGAGTAGGTAAAATACCATCTTGAGCGGCAACATGAGCATAAATCTGATTGCTCGACATAGTCGGAGGGTTTCCATGTAACTTCTAACAATTCCTTTTGACATGATCTTCAGCACCATAATGGAAGCAAGTACGAGGACCATTACCATTGCCACGAGTACCCTCGATATCCTGACCAGCACCTTTGTTGCCTCTACTACTATTAGACTTCATGCTAGCAAGTGCCGCATGATCTAAAGCAACATTCTAAAGAGTCTCCCTGTCTTTAGATGCTCCTCTATCTTCCCTTTTACTAACCCAAAGAAGACGAGTATAAACCTCTATTAGGGAAGTAGGTTTGTCATTGGTAAGGAGTTGTGTTCGAACTATCTCATATTCTGGTCTTAGCCTAGCCAGAAAACACTGCATCACCACTTGCTCTTCTTGTTCTTTCTTTTACACAACATTTGCAGTCACAAGGAATATAGCTTGTTTTTCCTGAAAGGCTTGCTTCACCTCTGTATAGTATTCAAGTAATGTCTTCTTTTGCATATTTGCTCGATAATTCTACAATAACGACTCATGAACATGAGACAAGTTTTGTTTACTAGCATACAGAAACTCTAGATATTCCCATAACTCTTTAACTGTATCACAATGATTAGTAACATCATCCACTGTGGAATCCAGAGTATTCTGGATCTGATTAAACAATTTATCATCCTCCATGAGCCATTTCTTCCGAATTCTCATAATACTCTTTAATTTCTTATCACTACCCTCTAGTTGCTTATCACTCTCTGTTTGTGGAAGTGAATCCGTAGGTGGATCCTCAGTCAAATGATCCCCCATGTCAGTGCTAGAAACATATCTCCTAATAGTTCGTCTCCATTGAGCATAATTCTGCTTTCCCAGTAACTTCCTATCAGTAATCTTTGTAGATGAATGGATTGAAATTTCAGTCACCACCTGTTTGCCTTCCACTGCCATAGCTTAATCAAACCAACAATGATTCTCTACTAGGCTCACAGACAAGATCACCTCTAATCACCAATATCCAACAAACCTAAATCACCAATTCACAACAAATTCATGACTCAAATCTAGCACCACAACCAGAACAATCATCAAATAAACATAAAAAAAGGAACACTAACTGGAAACTGCAAAATAATAAAAACAGATCACCAACCGAAAACCACGACCGAAAAACAGGAGATGCGACAGACTTAGTCACTGGAAAAAGTAACAACCATGAACAATGTCTCGTGAACAGTATCGCGTGAACAATGTCACGTGAATAGTGTTTGTGAACAGTGCCGTCGGTTGCTAGAACAAAACCCTAAGACCAGTGCTCTGATACCATGTGATAAAATATTGTACTATAGTTTATTCAAAAAATCAAATAAAATAATATTACACCCTATATATATTTTTTACATTTACACATGTGCCCCTAACTCTATACACATAACTTCTATCAAACTTTTTGATATACTTTTCCATACATTGTCCTTCGCATGTAACCACATAATTATTTAATCATATTCTATCAACTCTTACTTGATTAAATAATGCATAAATCTAGTTTACAATAATTTGTGTTTTGCATCCTGTCTTCAAACTATGGCTAAGACAAATAAAACGTATACGAATTTAAACCATCAATTTTGATCACGTTTGTCTTGTACCCTTCTTATACAAATGACTTCATATTGTAAAACAGTATGGCACCAAATACCTTAAACTAGGAAAAATAAGATCTGTTATTTAGTTACTAATGGCGACTTCAGCCAAGTATCCAAACGTACCATTTTATTTGACGTGGGTTTGCAATTTCGATCAAATACTTCCTCCTAGGTCAATCTGGAGGTTCAATGACTTACATCACACAGTTTGACAGTTTTGGTTGGAACTTGTCCTGTTATTATAAATGTAGGATTTTGCAAAGTACAAGTAGGAAACCAATCCAGCAGCACTGAGTCCAGCAAGAAGCCAATATAAATAATTAGGACGTGCCCTGTTGAGATTATTAGCAGCAAACCAGCTTTCATGCCCATCTCCACCTGTTGCTTTCTCAATGACTGATATGAGGAAGCTGCTCAGAAAGCTCCCAACACCAAAAATACTGAGATATAAAAGAGAGACCAACACTCGTTAATTCATTTGGAACTTGACCACCATTGTGAAAGCATCAGCAACACCAGCCAAGACATATTGAGGAATCAACCAACACACACTCATTGGAATTGTAGAAACGTCCCAGCTTTGATCTCTGAAGCATTGTGATACCGGCCGGTTTCCCAGTGAAAGCTCTTGCTTTAGGAACAGAAAAACAGTCATAAATGGGAACGGTGAGAACAATGGCAAGGGTGATGAAGGATTTAAGTGAAGCGGCTGGTATGTTGAAGCCTGGTGAAATTGACCGTTCCATAGTAACACCCTCCCATATTCATCTGGTGTGGTGTAAGCAATGCTTTATTGAGGAACCTGCGCGAGATTCAGAGTATTTCAGCTTAAAAAATAAAATACAAAGCTTAGAATTGTAGAAATGTTCAAATATTTCTTTTATTACCTGTATTGTCAAAATATTCTTGAGGACCTAAGATACCATGAGCTTCCTCTCAAACTTTAAGAGCCATAGCAGAAGGTGTAATTTGCTTCCAATTCCTAACGGGAACAACAAACACCTGACCAATTCTCACAAACGGGTTTTTCTTGTCACCTAAATTTATACCATATCGATAAGTATTAGTTCCAAGCAAGAAAACAAGAAGGGCAAATGCCATTGAAATACAAGGGATTCCGAATCCAAGAGCCAAATTAAGGTTGTCTTGGATGTAGAATAAGATCAAAAAGGCAAATAAGGAGGCTGCACATAACCAAAAATACCACCAGTTGAAGAATTTTCAGTTTACATTAATTCCTCAGGATCAGGATCTTGTCCACCAAACTGATCAGGACAGACAGCCTGAACGCAAGGCTTGTGCTCACCTTGTCCAATTGCTACCAGATATAGAGAGAAGAAGAATAACATTTCTGGGAAGTTATATTGAGAACTACATGAACTGATTATATTTATGTTTTGGCAATCAGCAGTGCTAACCGAAGGTAACATAGCTGATGAAGTCAACAAGCCCAGTCCCTGCAGATTATTAACATTCAAATCTTTAGAGGAATTATAGAAAATAATACTACTGTTTTATGCCATACCAACACAAGCTGCTGTTGAAAAGACAAGAATTTGCCTAGTAAAAAGACAACACAAGTCCTACTTTACATAAATTCCATATTTGAAAGCTAGCTTGGCTTATTATAAATGTAGGACTTGGCAAAAATCCAGAAGGAAATCAATCCTGCAGCAGTGAGTCCAGCAAGAAGCCAATAAAAATAATCAAGATGTGCCTTGTTGAGATTATCAGCAAACCAGCTTTCATGGCCATCACCTCCTGTTGCTTTCTCAATCACAGATATCAGAAAGCTGCTCAGAAAGCTCCCAACACCGAGGATACCGAGATATAAAGAGAGTCCTATGCTCCTTAATTCAGTCGGAACTTGATCATAGAAAAATTCTTGAAGACCAACCATTGCGAAAGCCTCAGAAACACCAGCCACGACATATTGAGGAATCAGCCAGCACACACTCATTGGAATTGTCACATTCGGCTTATCAATCAGTCCATATTCTTCAGCAGTTTTAAGCCTCTTCATCTCAACTAAAGCTGCAATCACCATTGACAAAACATATAAAAACATCCCAGTTCCAATTCTCTGAAGCATTGTAATGCCAGCAGGTTTCCCAGTAAAAGCCCTTGCTTTAGGAACAAAAACAGAGTCATAAACCGGAATGGTGACAACAATGGAAAGGGCGATGAAGGATTGAAGTGAAGCAGCTGGTATTTCAAAAAATGATGCAACTCGTCTGTCCATGGTAGCTCCTTGCTTCGTAAAGAAAGTTGAAAACTGCGCATATACTATGCCGTAGACCAAGCTAGTAATCCATATTGGAACAAGCCTGAGAAATGCCTTGGCTTCCTCAACTTCACTGATGATACACACCTTCCCATATTTTTTTGAACCTTCTGATGCAAGTAAGGCTTTATTGAGGAACCTGTCAAGAGTTAAAGTATGATAAATCTAGTTACATACTTGCATGTCATAGTAACAACAAATAAATATCCTACTAATTCTCACAAGTATTTTTCTTACTTGAATTGCTCAGAACTTTCATGGGGCAACTTTTCATGAGCTTCCTCTGCTTCAACTTCATGAACTAAAGCAGGAGGCGTAGCTCGCCTCCAGTTTCTGACTGCAACAACAAACACTTTCCCAATTCTCAGAAACGGACTTCTCTCATTCCCTTTGATGCTACAGCGATAAGTCTTACTTCCAAGCAAAAAGACAATAAATGCAAATGCCATCGAAATACATGGGATTCCGAACCCAAGACTCCAATTAAGGTTATCTTGGATGTAGGATAAAATCAAAATCGAAAATAAGGCAGCTGTACATAACCCAAAATACCACCAATTGAAGAATGAACTTTTCAGTTTGCTTTCCAAAGGGTCTTTCCCATCAAACTGATCTGCACCAAAGGCCTGAACGCAAGGCTTGTGCCCACCTAGTCCAATTGCTACCAAATATAGAGAGAAGAAGAATAAGATTAATCTGAATTGATATACAGAATTACATGAAGTGATTTCGTTTGTGTTTTGACAACCAACAGTGCTGACTGAAGGTAACATAGCCGATAAAGTCAATAATCCCAGCCCCTGCATATGTCAAACATAACCAAATTTAAAACATTCTAAAACTAAGCATAAGGGAAAACCCTCAGAGTTCATTAACTAACTTCAGATTATCTTTGTTTCCTTTTAGAAAACTGTTACTTTTGTTTAGATATTTATAATTTTAACCAAAATTAGGTGTAAATAAATATAGTTTCAGAAAGAATCTAACCAAGCAGTATATAACAGAAGCGATAATAATAGTCCGGTAACGTCCCAGGAAAGAATCAGCAACAAATGCTCCTAAAAGAGGCAGCAGCATGGCCATACCTAACCAGAGGTTGACGTTCTCCGCCGCAGTTGCCGTAGACTGACCCAGAGGTCCAGTCAAATAGGTAACAAGGTTAGACTGAATTCCATAATAAGCGAACCTCTCAGCCATTTCCACTCCAATAATGAAGCGTGCAGATCTCCATCCACCAGAGCTGGGTCTGTACACTGGACGGCCTTTGAAGTCAACGGACCCATCTACGGTAGCTGCCACAAGCGGAGTTTCAGTGTCTGAGAGGTCGGAGATGGACATTCTTTTCTGTTTTTTTTTTTTTAGAGATTATCGAGAGAAAATTTAGCTGACCAGCCATCCCAAGTTTCGATTTAAGAAAATGGCCTTGAAACTGATTTTTATATTTTTTTAATTTAGAGAAGTTGACGTGACATAGTTAGGATCTATTAAATATGTAAAATAGGTTAAAATAAAAAGATTAAAACATATAAAGATAAAATCATAATTAATGAAAGTTTTTAAAATTTGAAATTTAAAAAAGAGCCTCACCCATTCAAATCGTTTAATCGAAACCAATTAAGGCAAAAATTGATATCTTTAATCCCTAAACGCATTCTGTGCAATTTTTGGCGATAACAGTCTACATTCTGGCAAATTTTCACACCCAAATTCAATCCTAAAGCTTCTTCCTTTCTTAAAACCATGGCTAACATTCACAATGAGGAGGAAAATCCAATGCCTCTTCGAATCGTAGAGTCTGGCTGCGTAAACAGTTCAATGGCTGCTCTGGTGGATCCTCTGATCAGTGAAAATGTTCCAGCAGTGGAGACGACGACGGCATAACAAGAGAGAGAATAGGAGCAAAACGGTTCTAAAGAGGAAGAGGAGGCCGGGCAGAATTCAGGCCAAGAAAAGAAGTCCGGCGAGAGTTCAGACGAGGAGAAGGAGGCCACGGATGAGGAGGCCGCCAAAGAGGAGGAGGTCGCCGAAGAAAAGGTATTTGTACTTGCCGAGACCTAAGATCGCTTAAGCAATCCTTTGTATCGCTTAAGCGATCCTTTGTATCGCTTAAGCGATTGATGGCTTTTACTCTTGGTCGCTTAAGCTATTTAGGATCGCTTAAGTGATCTCTTCCGAGACAGAATCAAATCTGCCCAGATCTATAATCGCTTAAGAGATCTTGTATGAGGCAGAATCATCTGCCCATCGCTTAAGCGATTCTTCCAGAGCGTATTTTGTTTATATTTGATTTGGTTTAATTTTTTTGCTGATATTTTGTTTATATTGATTGTGCAGATTTTCCGGAACGTAAACTATAGAGAGTAGGGATTAGAGGTTGTAAGCGATACGTTACCGTACTTCCCTGTGAGGGTGACAATGAGGTCAAGTTGGGATGTTTTAACGAGAATAACGGGGATTTTAGGGACAGTGAGGAACGGTGAAAGGAGATTCAAAGAGATTTGTTTCAGTCATTTTTGGGATATGGACATAAAATGGAAAAAGACATTCTGGGGGTCGGGAGTGCATTATATGTTGCTGCACTCAATAAAAAGCAACAAAAAGCATGAAATGTGGTTCATGATGGATGAAAAGCCACTACGTTTCAGGATGATGGAATATGCGTTTGTGACTGGCTTAAGATGTGGGGAATTGCCAGGTGAGGTTGAGGAAAAAAGAATAATGGACAGTACGGGAGCCAAAAGGTTGGCTAACAAGGTTTTGGCGGGGAACAAGTCTATTAAGGCACAGGAATTAGAGGACAGGTTAAAAGATGGTGAGTTTAACGATTCAGAGATGTTCAAACTGTGCTTGGTATTGTTCTTACATTCGATCCTAATGGCTAGTGACTCAACAAAAGCTGTTGATATTGATTGGGTGAAGTTTGTAAGCAACTTGAACTTCTTTAATGCTTATCCGTGGGGTCGGGTATCATTTAAGCAAACCATGGAGTCCCTGCAAGCAAAAGACCTAGCGTTAAAGTACTCCCAATGGGCCGAGAAGAATAGATCGGTGACGTACAATTTGTTTGACTTCCCATGGGCAATGCAGGTAAATATTTATAGCTTTTTGTTATATTTTTTTTAATATATGTGTTTGAATTATGATATGGACTGTTTTTTTACAATGTAGGCTTGGATGTATGAGGCCATCCTTGTCCTGGCTAAAGCAGGGGGGAGGATTAGGGCTTCGGTTGTGCAACAGACATTTCCTAGGATGTTGTGGTGGCACGATCAGAAGTGTACCCATTCGGATTATGAGCAAATAGAGATTGAAATTCAATCAGCTCGGGTAAGATTAAAGGATTAAGCTTTTGAACATGCATTTGCTTTAAAATGTCGCTTAAATCTGATTGATTTTGTTTCTTATTGCAGGGGGTTGTCCGTCCCTTCCTCACTGCTACTGGGGGTGAAGTGCAATAGCACTATGTCACATCTTTCCAAGCACTGGAGGATCAAAGGGATGAAGGGATAGACCGCTTGAAGCGGGACCTACAAGGGTCACACATGTGAGGGCAGTTGCAGGGCCACTGCTTGAGAATGTGGTTGACGCCGAGGAGGATGAAGCCGCAATCAGTGGGAGGGAGGAGGAGGGGAGGGAGGAAGAGGTTCGTATGCCTCAGCAAACCGGCACAACAAGTACCGCTTTGCCGAGGTGTCGGGGTCGGGAGAGTGAGGTGGTTGACCTCATAAACAGTTTGTTTGATAAGATGGAAGAGCAGTTGAAAAGGGTGGAGGAGAAAGTGGATAAGGTGGCAGAGAAAGTTGTTAGGGTTGAGTAGGAAGTTGGTAGGTTTCATGAGGAAGTTTGTTGTGTATTTAAGTCGGTTAAAGTGTAACCTGGGCTGAAAAGAGAGAGCCGAAAGAGCAGGTTTGTGAAATCGCCTTACACCGTACTAACACGTGGAATTAAGAGGAAACCAAAGAAACAAATTGAGGAAGAAGCTAAAATTGAGGGGGTTAAAGAGGTTTCTAAAGGAAGTGGTGCAGTTATAATGGAGGAGGTTGAGGCGGGAGGCGAAGGAAGCGGGGATGTACAAATGGAGGAAGGGGGAGGAAACGGGCAAGCAAAAATGGAGTCCACTATCGATTTGTATAGGCCAATAGAGAAGGAAAAGAAAAAACCCTTCTATGCCTATTATAATGAATCCGGAAGTGATGCCTTTGTAAAGTGTAAGACCGGGGATTATTCTCGGGATTGGTTTGAAAAGATTTTGACGATGGGCAGCTGGCTTCACGACTCGATGAGTTATTTTCGCTTAATTTTCCTTATTTTCGCTTATGTTTTCCATGAGGTATTGTATACTTATCATGTTGTTTTTATTTGATGAAGCACATTGATGAGGTATTGGCACTGATGAGGCTGCGACAAACCAGCAATGGTGATCTACTGTATCTCGATTGTGCCATCACCGATGTGGACTTTGGCCAAACACTGGTATCGACATATCACAATTTATTGAAAAAGGCCATTGGTACATCTATAGCAAAAAGAGCCAAACGAAAATGATCGGGCACAGAAGACTTGGACTACGTCCCTAATGATTTTAAGTTTGATGACAGAATGATGCAATATGTAATGGGGGACAGGCCCAAATATGGCCACAGTTGGGCAAAGGTTAAAAGTGTCTACTGCATCATCCTGGTCAAGGAAATGCACTGGATAACAGTCGTCGCGCTCTTAGAGGAGAGGTTGCTGAAAATCCTTGACTGCAACCCAACAATTTGTTGAGACAGGTAGTTGGAGGCTGAGTTTGAGCCACTTTCTGTGTTGTTCCCGCGGCTGTTACGCGAGAGCGGGATGTTTGAGCACCTCGATGATGAACATTGATGGGAAAGTGGCCACTCAAGCACGTTCCCGTCCCAACAAATGAGTCAAGGTAAATTTTTTATAAAACTAACTTACATAATATAATTGTTCTATAAGCTGATTCTAATGCTAATGTCATCTTCCTATTGCAGTGCTGATTGTGGGGCATATGCCCTGAAATTTATTCAGTTCGACATGACCAACAGCCCGATGGACGGATTGAATGACGAAACAATGACCATCTTTCGGGAGCGCTGGGTTGTTGAGTGCTTCCATGGGGAAATGGATCCGTTTTGAGTGACTACAACCCAATCAAAAGGTTTGGAACTTGTACTTTTAATTTTGTAATTTATGTGATGTTGATGTTGATACTTGGGTTGTGGTGCTGATGCTGTAGGTGTCATGCTTATACACAACTTTACCGAAATAGAAGGACTCAGTGAACTTTTCAATCTTGCACTCCATAACTTGGGTTCATGAAGAGAGAAAATTTTACTTCCCGGACATCCCAACTTTCCATTTAAGAAATTGGCCCTGAAAAACTTTTTGTCTTTTTGTGTTTTATTTAGAAAAGCTGACGTGGCTGTAGGTGTGCCGGATAATTTTGCAGGTTGCTGGCAAACAATGAGAGGGAACTCCTCAAACTGGCTTGGGCTGTCAGAGTACGCTGCCGGCAAGGCATCTGTAATCAAGGCTGCTGGCAAGCTATGGTACCATGAAATGATCTCAGAAAGTGATTATACCGAATTCCAAAACTTGTCAAAGTGGATTAGGATTTATTCTGTTTTGGGTCAAGTTTAAACTTTCAATTACATTGATGTCTCTTATATTTTGATCTGTGATGGATTAGATTGATATAAATGACTTCATTTTGCTACTTATTCTTTTTGAATTTGGGAGGAAAATGAGTTATTTTGAAATTAGCTCTATAAAGACAGATTATTACACAATTCAGGAGAAATGTAGGATTCTTCTCTTTCTGTCATGATCGCTTAAGCGATATATGAGTGACCACATATATCTCTTAAGCGAACAAGATTTTTTTCTCAAATGATCGCTTAAGCGACCAAAAGTGAAAGCAAAGAATCGTTTAAGAGATACCAGAGATCACTTAAGTGATCATAGATCTGGGCAGATTTTATTCTGCCTCGGAAGAGATCACTTAAGTGACCAAGAGTAAAAGCAAAGACTCGCTTAAGCGATACCAGAGGATCGCTTAAGCGATCATCTATCTGTGCAGATTTTATTCTGCCTCGGAAGAGATCGCTTAAGCGACCAAGAGTAAAAGCGAGGATCTGGGCAGATTTTATTCTGCCTCGGAAGAGATCGCTTAAGCGACCAAGAGTAAAAGCGAAGAATCGCTTACGCGATACCAGAGGATCGCTTAAGCGATCATAGATCTGGGCAAATTTTATTCTGCCTCGGAAGAGATCGCTTAAGCGACCAAGAGTAAAAGCGAAGAATCGCTTAAGCGATACCAGGGGATTGCTTAAGCGATCATCTATCTGGCATATTTTATTTTGCCTCAGAAGAGATCGCTTAATCGATCTTAAATCGCTTAAGTGACTAAGCCCTACTAACTAAACACGTAAAATGGGTTAAAATGAAAAGATTAACAAAACACGTAAAATGGGTTAAAATGAAAAGATTAAAACATAGTTGGGCCGAATAAGAAATAATACAAGTTTTTAAAATTTGAAATTTTTCAAAACAAGCCCCACTAACTATTCACCTCGCTTAATCGAAATTCATTAGGGCAAAAATCGATTTCTTGAACCAAAGGGAGGCAGGCGATTTCTGATCGAACCCGCAAATTTCCACACCATATTCAATTGTAAACTCAATTTCTTGAACCCTAAACTGAATATAGTCGCGATTTCTGGCGATAAATCATGATTTTAGATCGATTTCTTGAACCCTAAACGGAATCTACGCGATTTCCAGCGATACAGCCCACATTTCTGATCCAAACTACAAATTTTCACACCAAATTCAATCCAAAACCATGGCTGACACTCATAATGACGAGGACAACCGAACGCCACTTCGAATCCTAGATTCCGGTGGCGCAAGCAGTTCAATGGCTGCTCCGGTGGATCATCCGATCAGTAAAGGTGGTCGACAGGGAGAGGAGACACCAGCGGCATAAGAACAAAGGGAAGAATCGCACGGTTCTGAAGACGAGGAGTCAGGCGATAATTTAGGCTAAGAGGAGGATTCCGACGAGAATTTAGGCCAGGATGAGTCTTCCGAGGATTCAGGCGACGAGGAGGAAGCTGGCTAGAACGAGCAGGCTGCCGAAGCAAGGGTACGTTCTAAACTGTCGCTTAAGCGATTAACATCTTTACTCCATCTGCCCAGATCTAAGATCACTTAAGCGATCCTTTATATCGCTTAAGCGATTGATTAAGTTGACTCTTGGTCGCTTAAGCGATCTTTTTGAGGCAGAATCATAGATATAAGATCGCTTAAGCGATCGTTTGTGTCGCTTAAGAGATTCTTTCAGTTTACTTTTGGTTGCTTAAGCGATCTTGCACGAGGCAGAGTTAAGATCTCTTAACCGATCTGAAATCACTTAACCAACCACAGTGGTAATTTTTGGTTGCTGATATTTTGTTTATTAGTTGTTTTGGTTTATTTTTGTTGCTGACATTTTGTTTATATCGATTGTGCAGATTGTGCGGACCGTAAACTATACAGACTATGAGTTGGACCTTATAAGCGATAAGGTGCCCAACTTCGCTGCAAGGGTGACGGTCAGGTCAAGTTGGGAAGTTTTTGACAGAATACAGGACATTTTAGATGGAATTACGCATGGTAAAAGAGATTTCAGTTGCACTTGTTTCGGTCGGTTTTTAGGACTTGGAAATCATTGGAAAAAGACATTTTGGGGGCAGGGAGTGCATTACATGTTGCTGCACTTAGTAAGATGTAATAAAAAAAAAGAAATGTGGTTTGTGGTGGGCAGAAAGCCACTACATTTTGGCATGATGGAATATGCCCTGGTGACGGGCTTAGGATGTGGGGAAGTGCCAGATAAGAAGGCAGAGACAGTAAAGAATAGTCGGGGAGCCATACAGTTTTATAATAAGGTTTTGCAGGGGGGATAAGTCTATTACAGCAACGGTATTAGAGATTAGGCTAGAAACAGTTGAATTTACTGATAAAGAGAAGATAAAAGTGTGCTTGGTTTTGTTTTTACATTCGATCTTATTGGCTAGTGACTCAACAAAAGCTGTTGAGAAAGATTGGTTGTTGTTTGCAAGCAACTTGAAGTTCTTTAATTCTTATCCATGGGGATTGAAATCATATTAGCTAACCATCAATATCCTTAAAAAAGTATATATGGTTTTAAAGTATTCCCAATGGGAGGGTAAGGATAAACCAAGCACGTACAATTTGTTTGGCTTCCCATGGGCAATGCAGGTAAATATTAATAGTTTTTTGTTATATTTTTTGTAACATATGTGTTTGAATTATGATATGGACTGTTTTTTTTTACAATGTAGGCTTAGATGTACTAGGCCATCCCTGTCTTCGGTGGGGGGGGGGGAGGAGCAATANGTATTTGTAAACTTATAAGGTGTTTTTGTTATTTTTTAAACTAATAGGGGGGTAATTGATTTTTTACAGGGTACCCTGGAAAGGAACCGGAACCTGCATTTTAGGTTCCGGTTCCTTGAATTGAAGAACCTGTACTGTGCGGTTCCGGTTCCGGTTCCTTTTTTTGGGAACCTGTACTATGCGGTTCCGGTTCTGGTTCCCCGAAAAAGTGCAGGGTACCCGGAACCTCTCACCCCTACCTAAGTTGAGTCAAATATAAAAACGTTAATACAAATACAAGATGGTAAAAAAAAAAAAAAAAAAAAAACTAAGCTACACTAAACCAAAATAACAAAAAGAAGGACCGAGTCCCTAGCAGTCACGCATAAATAGTTGGGTCCATACATGATGATACTTGTTACTATATTTGATTATGTGACTCTAGTGAAATTCATAAGCGATAAATCTTAAAATAACATCAAACTTTTGGGGTGAACAATTGGACATCTAATTAAACGTGTTAAAAATGTGATGTTAAATTTATAAAACTTTTTTATTAAAAATACGGTTATCATTTAAATCTTAATTCCCAATTCTTGACATTTTGTAATATTTTTTTAACTATTTCAAATGCTTTTTTTTATATTTATAAAGTTTTCAAACTTATTTCAAATTAAGAAAGGGTTGATTTAAATAATTTTCTCATAAATCATAAAAGCTCAAGCGTAATTAAGTGATTTAAAGATGTGAGGTAATACTCAAATTAGTATGTACTGTATATAAGAAAATTATAAATAAATATAATTTTAATATTAAAATAGAATATGAATATAACGTAATTTAATATAAAATTAAATTTAAAAAAATAAAAAGGACACATGAATGGACAGTGCCAGACACAAGCCAACTTGGGGTGTGCTTTTGCAAGGTCCAATGGGTTGAAATCTCAAGCTCAACCTAGCTCAGCCCGATTTGGGTTCATGTTCATGTCGTGCTGTAGTGGTGTTATCAAATTATTGTTATTTGCAACACTGAGTGTCAGATTCATGAGAATTTCCTCCACTTATAAGAGTAACTTCTCCTGCACACCTCAATAGTAACTCCAACGGCTCTTTTCTTCTTCTCCAAACCAAAACCCAAACAAACCCTATTCTTCCCCAATTTGAATCGGTGAAATATAGAAACCCCTGCTCTCATTCGTGGGATTCTTGATGTGAATTTGGGTAGGCAGTTGCATGCTCAGACAATTTTGGTCGGGGGTTTTGTGTCTCATCTATATGTCGGTAATACCTTGATTGATATGTATGTATAATACGGGTTTTTAGATTGTGGGTGTAAGGTGTTTGATGAAATGCCTGAGAAAGACGTGATTTCTTGGACTGAGTTGATTGTTGCATATACCAAGAGCGGAGATATGAAATCTGCTAGTGTATTGTTTGATGGGTTGCCTTTAAAGGATATGGTGGCCTGGACTGCGATGGCCACTGGTTACATTTATAGGAGTGCTTACAGCCTGTAGCCATGTGGGATTGGTAGAACAAGGCCGGCAGCTATTTGCTAGTATGGAGAAATGATATTCATATGATGAATATCACCATCTTTGTGACCTTTTTTCTGGCTTTGTCTGTTCCCAGGTCTTCATTTTCTCTCCTTCCAACTGAAAATAATTGCTGCAGTAACCACGATCAGCCATTAGTCACGTCGGTTGCACTAACTGACACAGTCAGGACGAGCATGACCAGTAAGATCTGGCTGGTCGTGTGCTGATTTGGCTATTTGGCCAGACCAACCAGATTCTAGGCGAGATTTGGCCGTAGATCTAGCCATTTTGACCAGATCCATGGTAGATTTGGTCGGAACGACCATATCAATGCATGACATGCAGATCAGCACGATTGTTCATTTCTGGCGACTACCGTCCGGTAGTAGTGGTCGGGCAACTGGTTGCCCTATTGGGTGGCTAGAGTGCTTTTGTTAATTTTAAACTTTTATTGCGAGAGTATTTAGCAAATTAACAATGTAAGGGGTGTAAAAAAATAACTAAATATATTTAGAAAAATACCAAACAACTATTTTGTCTTAAAAGCAATTTTTAGAAATGTACCAAACAAACTGTTTAGATTTTATCCACTATGATATAATTTTCAGATATTTTACCAAACATATTTCGACTAAAATCCAATTCGATTTGGTTCAAACTCAATCAATTTAAACACTTGTCAAATAACATTTAAAAAGTGTACAAAAACGGCCCTATAATTTTGAAATTTTGGTTGGATTGTTCATACTTGTAAACAGATAATTGGGACCTACAATTTTATATTATTTTTTAACAGGTTTTACATCAGATAATTTCGTATTTGAAAACTAATTACCCTGTTATTATAAATGTATGAGTTTGCAAATACATGTAAACAGCAATCCTGCAGTACTGATCCAGCAAGAAGCCAATAAAGTAATCAAGATGTGCCTTGTTCAGATTATTAGCGAACCAGCTTTCGTTGCCCATCTTCACTTTTGCTTTCTCAATCACACATTTAGAAAGCTGAAGAAAGCTGCCAACACCAAAAATATTAGATATAAGATAGTCCAACACTCCTTAATTCAACGGAACTTGATCATAGAAGATCCTGAAGACCAACCATTGTGAGAGCCTCTGAAACACCAGTTACGACATATTGAGGAATCACACCAACATACGCTCATTGGAATTGTCACTTCGGCTTATCAATCAATCCATATTCTTCACAGTTTTAGCCGTTTCATCTAACTAAACCTGCAATCACCATGGTAAAATAGATAGAAACATCCACTTCCAATTCTTGAAGCATTGTAAGCCAGCAGGTTTCCCGGTTAAAGCTCTTGCTATAGGACAAAAACACAGTCATAAATGGCATGGTGAGAACAATGGAAAGGCTGGTGAAGGATTGAAGTGAAGCGGCTGGTATTCGGAAACTGATGCAACCCCTGTCCATTGTAGCTCCTTGGTCGTAAAGAAAGTTGAAGATGTGCAAACACAAGGGCATAAACCAAGTTTGTAACCATATCGGAACAAGGCCTGAGAAATGCTTCGCTTCTTCAACTTCTAATGCTACTCATGCGTCCATATTCCTCGAATCTCCGGTGGAAGTAGAGCTCATCGAGGAACCTGCCGAGTTTCAATTGATACAAAACTAGTTACATAAAGTTAAAGAAAGAAACAAACATTCTCAAAAAATTTTCGCTTACTGGAATGCCCAGAATTTCATGAGGTAAGTTTCCATGAGCTTCCACTTCTTCACTTAAGAGCCAAACCAGGAGCATAGTCCGCCTCCAGTTCTTGACTGCAACAGCAAAGACTTTCCCAATTCTTAAAAGGGATTTTTCTATTCCCTTTATGCCTGCGATAAGTCCTAGTTCCGACAATGAAACTAGCATGCTAGTGCCATTGACATGCAAGGTGATTCCGAATCCAAGAGCAATTAAGCTTTCTTGGAATAGAATAGACAAGTAGGCAAATAGGTACCAGCACCTAACCCAAACTACCACCAATTGAAGAATGAACTTTTCACTTGCATTCCACAGGGTCTTTCCATCGAACTGATCTGCACCAAAAGCCTGAACGCAGTGCTGGTGTGTCCCACTTGTCCAATTGCTACCAGATTAAAGAGAAGAAGAAAGATTACTTGGAAATTCTTTCCAGAGCTGACAGAAGGTAACCATAGCCGATAGAGTCAACAAGCCCAGCCCCTGCAGGTTGCAAAGAGTACTAACATGAATGTTTTTATAGAAATTAAAATAAAGAAGATCTCACCTATTAATAGAGATGTTTAATTGGTCAATTGGTTGGCAAAATTTGAAATTATATGACCATAAATATATTGTACACACATGTGCAGAGATGTCTATGATTTAATATTATTAAGATTATAATAATTATAAAATGACCTATTAAATACTCTATATATCTCAACTCAACCAATAAAATAAAGATAAAGTCGAGTCACTTAATTTTAAACTTGAAAGTGAGAGAGAATAACCCAAGGGGACACATTTTGTAATATATAGCAGAAGCATAACAATAGTCCGTAACGTCCAGAAAAAGAAGTCACAAAAAAGCTCTAAAAGACGGCAGCAACGACGCTTGGCCTGACCGATGTTGACGTTCTCTGCCGCAGTTGCCGTGGACTGACCCGATGTCCAGTCAAATAGGTATAAGGTTGGAGCCAATTCCATAATAAGCGAACTCTGCAGCCATTAACACCAATAATGAAGTACGCTGATCCCACCCACCAGAGCTGGCTCTGTACACTGGACGCCCTTTGTAGTCAGCATCCTCAACGGTGGCTTGTTCGAGAAAGGTTCTGTATTACACGAGAGATTGGGATGGTCATATCGTTTGGTTCGTTTGTCAAAGTATGTTTGGGGAATTGATGAATACTTTGAGTATATATACAATTATCCGTTGGCTAGATTGGTTTAATTATTATATTGATTCATTACGTTATATAATCACTTTAGCATGATATATTAAACGATTTAGAAATCTGCTCATATGCAGTCTATCTTGGTGTCGATCGGCACACGTTGCAAATTTCACCCAACTGGCCTTATTCACCTATTCAGATTTGCAAAATATTAGGAAAATATTTTTTTAATATCAAGTACATCTTTGTGCAAAATATTCCCAAAACATGCACTTTTATATAAAACCATTTTTTTTTTTTTTTTTTTCATGCTTAGATATTAATGTAGAAAACACCGAATAAATAGAAACGATTGAACATTTTTCCTGTTTAGAGGATAAAAAGCACCTTAGAAGAAGATCTTATTCTGTGATATGACATCTTATTCTAAAGAATATTCCCCCACATACTTCGCAAAACGCTTTCCTATTTTTGCCCATACCATTTAAAATAGCACATCCAATTTTGTATCAGTTCATGATGTTAGGTTAGCATACTTTATAATCTATTGTTGATGGATTGGAATAAACCGGTCTTCTATTATCTTAAGTCTTATTTCTGCCTATACTCTTCTTTATAATTGGCCTTTTATAAATTTTTACTTTTATTGTTTGTTGAGGAGCGGTTCAAACTTGTTATATGATACCGGGTTAGACCTAAAATAACTTTAGAAGAAAAGTAACCTAAGTTTAGGGGTGAGCACGGGTAGCGGTGAACCGAACCGGGGTAAGAACCGGGCCAACGCGAATCGAAACATACCCAGAACTGACACTGTAGGGGTCAGGTTCCTTTCCAATTTTTGGAACCATACTGTACGGTTCCGTTCCGGTTCTTAACCCCGGAGGACCGACAACCGGACACCCAACCTGTAAAAGGGTACCGGTTTGGGAACCTGTTTTTTGAAATTGTTTTTGGAACCTGTTTGGAACCTGTTTGGAACCGGTTTTGGAACCTTTTTGAAACCTTTGTGGAACCTATTGGAACTGTTGTTTGGAACCTATATTGGAACATGTTTGGAACCTATATGTGGAACCTTTTCTAGAACCTATTTTGGAACCTGGATCTATAAGTCAAAATTGTGAACGTAAATAAGGGGGCGTTTCTTATTAGTTTACATAAAAAAATTTAAATAGAAAAAGTTATTAAAATTTTTGAAGGAATAACCTAATTAATATCAATATACGAATACAATTATACTTATACATACTAAATTACAACCTCATTAAAAGTCCTTACATATATTATAATACATAATATTAAAGTTTGGACTCAATAAGTTGACATTGGACAAAAGTTTATGATCCAATTAAAAGTGTTTTACATTTTATGTATTAAAATAAATATTTGTTTGAATCAAAATAGTATATTTGATTGAGTCAAAGTATTATTTGGTTATTTACTTCAATTATGCAATTCTAGTATATCTAAATAATTAGAATTATTAATTATTATATGATAAAATTGACTAAACATTATAAATTTATCACTAATATAGATCATACTTAATAAATATAACATTATCGAACGTTTAAATACTTAATTAATTATAATTTATAACTATACTAATGATATCAGTATAATTAATTATGGCATTACATTAATGAATTACTACTTAATTACTGACTTATAATACAACATTTTAGTACACAACTTAATTAAAGATTAAAACATTAATTAATTATCAATTACAATTAAACATTATAGTATGATTATTTAATAGGTCTAATTTCACTATTAACATTACATTATAATATGTTATATAATTAATTAAACATTACATATTACTTAATTACTAATTCTTGCAGTATGAGTTATGATTTATGTTTTAAACTGTAATATTACTAATTTGCTACAGTAACATAGCACAATACTTAATAACTATGATAAAATTTTAACTAATTATAACACCTTACCTTATAAACAGTTAATTAAACATTACGTTATAGGTAATTAACTTACTCAATTAATTATATATTATTAATTTCATATTATATTATGATCACTTACTTAAATTATAGCATTACATAGTTAAAGTGATTAATATTACATAATTATATGCAATTATTAACAATTACATTCGAAAACATTAGTAATTTACTAATTTACTATACTGATTACAATACTTAATTAACGATTAAAAATTTAATTAATTTAACATCATACTTTTCTATTTGTAATATGATTACTTATCAATGATAACATTCCATTATAACAATTAGTATATATAATTAAATGATTTGAAATTAATTAATGAAAAAATATTACTTAATTATAGATTTGTAGTATGATACTTATTTCATTATAACATTACATTATACTTCTATTATACGATATGTCATATAAGTTACATATAACATTACAGAATTATGAGTTACTTAATGAGTATGCATATATCTATACAACATTAGTAATTTACTAATTTGACACATATTTAGCCGAAATTAATTCTAATTTTATTAATTATAACATTCTATTATAAATTTATGGTATGATTATTAACATTAATATAAACATATCTATATAACAATATTATAAACTTAATTAAGATGATTAAACAATTTATTAATTATAAGTATTCAGTATAATTAAATAATATAATTACTGTAATAATATAACATTTACAATTTACAGTGTAGGTATGATCACTTAATTAATATAACATATCCAATTTACACATTGTAGTATGCATTCACTTATTTTAATTCAATAATTACTATGTTTCTAATATTAATTCTCAATAAAATTATATTGGTATAATTTAAATACCCACTTAACCAATTTTAACATTAAATTAATAAATTTATAAACATTAATAATATTATTAATATCAATTCCCCTGCAAATGGCAATTCGTTATAGTAAATTAAGAATGATTGTGTGGTTAAACAATGATAGATTCATGGGTGAAGTTCAATTTGTAAAATAGTAATGATTGAGGATAATTGTTTGTGTTTGGTTTGATTGACGAATTTTAGGTGAATTGTGATAATTGATCTCGAATTCAGTCGTGCTTTATAGATTACAGGTTATGAGTTACATCTTGGACACAAAGTGAAGAATACAAAATTTGTTAGGGGTTGGGAACATCTATGGGGTCCTTCTCCTCAAAATTTTCATTCTGCCCCCCATCACTAACCTCTTTTACAATCTCCTCCTCACCACCTAATTCACCGTCTACTCTTGATTTTTCAACTAACTAATCAATGGCCTCGTAGTTCAAATTAAAACCAGACAAATCTCCGCCTACTTCCTCGTTATCCCCTTCATTTGAACCAACTTCGAACGGTTTTTCTACAAAAGAAACCCTTAAAATCGGCTCGAACCATTATCGGCCACATCAATCATATATAACTTCACACTTTCATCCGACTTTAATATAGTAGGAGGTACCTTATAATGTTCAGGAACTCTGCTTAAAACATACTTCACAACTATATCACTACGCGAGCAACTCAAATCACCTCCTCTAATTATTTCATCAATCAACTCATCAAAACTAACTTCTATGCTCACAACAATTGGTATAACTTCTTTGCTCTTCCCAATCCACTTCCAGCTACTTTCTTCCTCCACCCACTCACCAAAATATTCAACACCCAAAACAACTTGTCCCATGTGTAATAATAGCCAACTACCTATAATGCAAGAAAAAAAATATTCTTAAATGTTGTACCAAGGGTTCAAATATTTTAAAAAGAATATGCACAGTTGCTTATATGGCCTGGTGTATCGCTTAAGCGATCTTATGCCATTTACTGATCGCTTAAGCGATCTGCTCCTATACACCAGACTTTTAGTAGATCGCTTAAGCGATCTTATGCTACATACCTGATCGCTTAAGTGATCTATCTACTGCATTACCAGACGTACCAGATCAGTTAAGCAATACACCAGATCGCTTAAGCGATCCATCATACCCAGAACATATTTTCAGGGTTGTATTTCTCAGTCAGAGAAAATTTTCTAACATGGTGAGTTGATTTCAATTTTATATATTCCAGCTGAGAGAAATGTTGATACGAAAATCACACCAACCCGGGTAATCCAATTGACCTTGGAAGAATTGGAACCGATATATGCGCGATTTAATGATAAACAATCAATTGAAAGTAATAATGCAATAATAATGTTACTGACACAAATAATTTTTAAAGTGGTTTAGCGAGTTAGAACTTGAGTCTACGTCCACCGTTATCTTATTGTTTTTGATAGATTACAAGAATAACAATAAACTTTCCTAGAATAATTTGCTAACCCTTACCTCATCATTGAAGAGAGTTTATATACAAGTTTGTGATGAAGGAAAGAGAGAAATTATCAGGATTGCAATCAAATTCAAATTACAATTCCGATATTCCCGTCATTGAGTGTTAAGATCGCACTATCATTGCTGTTAATCTTATCTCTTCCGAATATCTGATATTTGAGCTTATCCCTGATTTGTCGAACAACTGTCAGAGTTGGTCACGACCAGTTTGTGTTGGATCGAGCTATCTCTCTATGAGCTTATGATGGGTCAGACTAGTGTTGAGTCGAACCGATTCTAGGTCGAACTATATCCTCGCGGGCTTCTGACTTCTCCAAACTTAATAGAAAAATCACACACAATAAGAAACATACGATGTTAAAATAGAAAAAAAAAAATTAAATGAGTTGCAGTTGTTGAGCTTATGTGCAACTAAATGAAGAAACTTATTGTTATGAAACTTGAACAGTAGTAAATTAAGCACATTTGGGGCTGTCATTTCTTCTAAGAATGAGTATAAAAGTTTCGTATAACATTGTTAGAACTGACCGAATGAGATACAAATTGTCTATGTTATTCCTCTTTTTTTTTTTTGGCAAATATTCTGTTTATATTCTTTTTAAGTGATTATTTTCTGAATCTGTATTCGACCATTTCTCCTCGTATTTGCACATATCTATAAAAGGACTACAAGACAATTGATTAGTTATAAATTTGTGAAGGGTTATTTGGTTACAATTATTGCCTTTTGGTAATTTGTTAGTTTACTTTATGCAAGACCAGATTTCAGTTGCAAATGATCTTATTCAACTTTTTTATACTCATTTATTATCTGGCTATTGGAACAGAGTTCTAATGCTTCCAGCCACTAAGAAACAGAGCACTACTTAGATCCTTCTGGAGTAATTATAATAACTTGAACATAATACAAATTGTATGTAATCTGTTTTTTATTTTTTATTTTTTTACTTTTTTATGGTTGCAGCTGTTGCCCGAGGGCCGAGGTCATCATTAATATCATTCTATTTAAGACTGAATTATATTTACTATTTTCACAGACACTTCTGCCACCTACTCAAGAATTAGGCTTTCAATTCCATTCAAATAGTATCATAGCCCCTGTTTGTTATACTATTATAGATCATTATTCTCTTATTTTATTTGGATTAAAAATTAAGATAAGTGTTTTTTTACTTATTTGGTCAATCTAATCTAAAAATTAATCCACCTTATATAAAATTTTTTGTTTAAAAATAAAAAAGAGAGTGTGACTTGTTTTCAAATTATCTCACTCTATTCAACTGAAAACATTTTTCTTTCTCTTCTTCTCATTTTCTCTCCTTCCAACTGAAAATTAATCTGCCTGCCAGTAACCACCGTCAGCCATTAGTCACCGTCGTTGCCACTAACTGACACAGTCAGGACGACGCATGACCAGTAAGATCTGGCTGGTCGTGTGCTGATTTGGCTATATTTGGCCAGACCAACCAGATTCTAGGCGAGATTTGGCCGTAGATCTAGCCATTTTTGACCAGATCCATGGTAGATTTGGTCGGAAACGACCATATCAATGCATGATCAGTCAGATCCAGCAGATTGTTCATTTTCTGGCGACTACCGTCCGGTAGTAGTGGTCGGCAACTGGCTGCCCTATTGGGTGGCTAGAGTGCTTTTGTTAATTTTTAAACTTTTATTGCGAGAGTATTTAGCTAAATTAACAAATGTAAGGGGTTAAAAAAAATAATCTAAATATATTTAGAAAAATACCAAACAACTATTTTGTCTTAAAAGCAATTTTTAGAAAATGTACCAAACAACTGTTTAGTATTTTATCCAACTATGATATAATTTTCAGATATTTTACCAAACATATTTTCAGACTAAAATCCAATTCGATTTGGTTCAACTCAACTCAATTTAAAACACTTGTTCAAAATAACATTTTTAAAAAAGTGTAACAAACCGGCCCTATACATTTTGAAATTTTTGGTTGGATTGTTCATACTTGTAAACAGATAATTGCTGGACCCTACAATTTTTATTATTATTTTTTAACAGGTTTTACATCAGATAAATTTCGTATTTGAAAACTAAGTTACCCTGTTATTATAAATGTATGAGTTTGCAAAATACATGTAAACAGCCAATCCTGCAGTACTGAATCCAGCAAGAAGCCAATAAAAGTAATCAAGATGTGCCTTGTTCAGATTATTAGCGAACCAGCTTTCGTGCCCATCTTCACTTGTTGCTTTCTCAATCACAGATATTAGAAAGCTGCTAAGAAAGCTGCCAACACCAAAAATACTTAGATATAAAGATAGTCCAACACTCCTTAATTCAACAGGAACTTGATCATAGAAGAATTCCTGAAGACCAACCATTGTGAGAGCCTCTGAAACACCAGTTACGACATATTGAGGAATCAACCAACATACGCTCATTGGAATTGTCACATTCGGCTTATCAATCAATCCATATTCTTCAGCAGTTTTAAGCCGTTTCATCTCAACTAAACCTGCAATCACCATGGTTAAAATAGATAGAAACATCCCACTTCCAATTCTTTGAAGCATTGTAATGCCAGCAGGTTTCCCGGTTAAAGCTCTNAGCCTTACCGTATTATCTGTGCCCTTAGTTCAGAATAATACTGGGGCTACGGACGTTTCTAGAATGGCCACCATATGTACTCATAGGGTTCTCACTATCAAGATTTGAAACACTTGATACCCTCGTCACGGCTCTACCATTCTAAGAACATATATCGATACATATTGCAATAATAATGATTTACGCGATATAGAATAAAATGCCTTTTATTGATTAATGAACATTATTACAAAAAGTCAATTCTACAATAATTGATTAGCTCTAGAGCATCTACTCTAACATTTTCATATTGGAAATATACCTCTGTAAGACAATCTCTTACCTCTCCTAGTTGATTGGCATATGTTTCATTTTGTAAATTTTCAGATAATGTGTCTAAACCATTTTCTAAACCTGCTACTTTAATTATAGGATAAAAAATAGCTCCTAAACGATAAAGAAAAGGAATGGGTTTCCAATATTTAAAAAAAAAAAAAAATCCATTGCCTTTATTGGTTCCTTTAAAATTTCATTGTTTTTGTTTTTTGTAAATAACTCTGAAATTTTTATAATTGTACGTATTACCAATGGACTAGTAAGATAATACACACCAGAAAGTTGTAAAGTGGATTGATAAAAAAATTTAAGAAAAGAATGAAATATTTTAGCTATATGCCAATAATTTTCTACCAAATAATGAGAACCTCTATTATTTGCTACAAAATAACTAATTAAATTTGCATAAGGTAAACATGAATCAAGCATTAAATAAGTACTATTTCATCTAACAAGCATGTGTAATGCAAAAGTTTTAGGAGACATATTTGATTTTATACAAGCATCTTGAAATTCAGCATTTCTTTTATTACTACCTGTAATCCAAGCTAAACAATCCCTAATTCTATCAATATTTTCTTTAATTGTTTTCATATCACTTTTCATAATTAAATTAATAATGTGACATGCATAACGTTGGTGAAAAACTTCAAATTGTTATAAAAAAGATAATTACTTTGAAAAAAATCTATAGCTGTAGTATTAGCACTTGCATTATTTAAAGTTAAACTTATCACTTTATTAACAATATCATAATCTTCTAAAACTTCAACAATTTTATTATAAATTTGTTGACTACTATGATCCACATCTATTAATCTAAATCCTAATAAAGATTTATTTAATTTACATTTGTTATCAAAATAATGACTAGTCATACAAATATAATCTTGTTTAGCTCTACCACTCCAAATATCGGCAGTTAAAGCCACACTAACATGACAACTATATATTTTATTTTTTAATTCTAATTTCATTTTCCCAAACAATTTTATTAAATCATTTCTAGTTGCAGTTTTAGAATAACTTTTAAATCCTGGAAAAAATGAATTTTTAATAAATCTTTCAAAATATTTATCTTCAACCATATTAATAGGTTAATCAGTTGCAACAATATATAAAGCTAATTGTTCCTTATATACATCAGAATTATAATGCTAAGTAGTACCTATATTAGTTATTTGAGTTTGATTGGTTTCTCTATTTCCATGTTGAGCAATATGTTTATTAGCATGCCTTTTTAAAGTACTAGTACCATTACCTGAATCAGCTTTATAAATATTTCTACAATATTTGCATCTTGCTTTCTTGACTTGAACTCCATTTTCTGTCTTGTAAAACTTGTCGAAATGCACCCAAACGTCTGATGTGTGTCTATCTTCGATTTTGACAATAGTTGACGAACCCACTTCAGCTTGAGATGAAGTTGGACGAGGACGACTTCTAGAACCACCCTGAGCTGTAGGTGTAGCAGCATGGGGAGGAATCGCGGATATATTTTGAGGTGTATCAGATTCTGAGACTAGGAAAGCGGGACTATTTAAATCTCCTGCATTTATGTTAGTAAATTCAGCGGGATTAGGACTAGAATAGTAGTTTCCTTCATCATTGAAATTGATGGGAGAGAAATATCTATCCATTGTAGTTAAAAAAAAATTTGATGTAGAAGAAATAAAAAATTAAAGAAGGAGAATTGGAATATGGAAATATGAATTGAAAATTGCAAAAACTAATAAAAATTAAAATAAGAGCATATTGATAACAAAGAGAATAATTGAGAGATTAAAGAAAATGAGAGAATTTGAGATGTGAGAAAATATGAGAGTTTAGGGCCAATTTATAGAAAAAAATGGGAAAAGAAAATGACGAAAAAGACCCTCCAACTACTATAAAACGGCTATATTTCAAGGGTAAAAGGGGTATTCGAAAAAAAATTAATTTTTTTTTATTATTTTTCGGCCAACCTTCCAGGCTGACTGTTGCCAACCCGGGGGTCAACTCGACGGGTTGGCCGCTGTTTGCAACAGCCAACCTGCGGGTCAACCTGTCGGGTTGGCGGGCCTTCTCCAAAAAAGACAAAATAGCAACCCACGGGTCGTCAGGTTACCATATATCAACCCGGCCTGCCCAGGGGTTGCATGCAGGTTGGGTTCAACCCGGCCCGCCTTATTGGCGGTCTGGGTTGAACCCTCTTTAATGCGCGCTGGGTTAGGGTTGACCCGCCTAACCCGACCCATTTGTTCCACCTCTATTGGTAACTCTTCCTTTCCCTCAACCCTCACTAAAAAGTCTCCATTTTCTTTACTGACTTGAGTGTTAGAGTACCTGCGGCAAACATCATCCCGGTGTTTCCTGTTCGCTTCACGCCAGTTTCTTTGTATGTGTGCAGCAGTAGATTGTTAGTGGCTTCAATCTTATAGGATCGGACCCTATTTTTGCAACCATAGATTTTGATGTCTATTTCTTGTCAAACATGGAATATGAATACTATAAATTTGTTTTTTTTTGAAGTCAGACCATTTTGATTACGTTACCCCAGCAAAGATTAGTAATTTACTCTTTCTCAAGAAGATGCTTGGTTGTTTTTATTATAGGAAATCAATTGGTTTCTTAAGTTTCCGTAGTTCTCGTTAAATTATGTTCTCGCCCGTATAAATATCCATATTATAGAATGTGAAATATTATTGTTCATCTTTATTAAAATTTTCATCCTGATTGTAATACAATGGTGCTTATTTCTTTTATATATATATAAAATTACATTATTATATTTATGTATAGTAAAACATCTCTATAGTAATATTCTATATAAAAATAAACTCTACATAGTCATAAAAAAATTTATTCCCAATTTAGAATAGTTATAAATAAGAATAAACTTCACATTGTAATAAGTTATAATTTTTCTAAGTTGCCTTCATATAGTAATAATTGTCTATATATTATAAAAAAAAAATATGTTATATTACATTAAATGTTTAAAATGAAATAAAATATTTATTTAAAATTGTTTGGAACAATAATTTATGCTTTAGAGTTATTACGACATCTTTTAACTAGTGGGTATATTATTTGTTAGCATGTACATCTTCTTGTTGAAGCCAAAATATTTCTAGCTTCTCAAACATGTTCAGAGCTTCTTGGCCTGAAGCTTTTTGTATTTCTGTACTATCATACTCATGGTTATTTCCTTTCTCTTCTTGTTTAATTGTAGCAATGACTTCTTTTTCAGTTATAACATCTATTTAATTAGTGAAGTAAAGTTGTCGAATCTGATCACTCAATTCTATAATGACTCATTGATTCTCTTCATCCATTTTATTTGTAACTTGCAATTCGTCGACATTGGGAGTCCTAATTTTATAATGCTTAAAACGATTGACAATTGTCTATGACTTCATATCAATTGACCATGCAACAATTACATTCACAATTCCATCGAGAACACTTATCTTTGCTAGTTCCAATACACGATCTTCTATCTGTTTCAAAAGTAGACAATTGAAACGCTGTAGTGAAATCCTAATACTATTAAAACATGAATTAAAATCCTAATATTGTATTACTAAAACATGAATTATAAAATAAGAAATTTTTGTAACTACATCTTTATTAAGTTATAATCTTCCCACAGTAATAAAATTAATTAATTCTACCATTATAACTATAGAGAGGTTCTACTGTATAACGTATTGATATATATGCATTCTGCTAATTGCTCAAATGATAGAAAATACTAACTATATTTATCTAGTAAATGTCACATTAGATAACCTTGCATAGTAGAAAAGTGTTTTTATTGGCTATTTAAAAGGATGATATTAATGAAATTTCATATCCCTTATTATTTTGTTAACTAAAGCCATAAAATCGTTGATGATATATTTGAAATTAAAGATTATAATAAGGGTAGTTTCCTCCCTGAGGTTTACCATAAGTAACATAATCACCTAGAAGTCCCCCACTAGCTAATGACCGTTTGACTCTAGCACATGCAACATATCTTAATCAATTTTATAAATTATGGGGGATAAAAAGAGATGGATAGAAAAGAGTTGTTGTTACGAATATCCGTAACAACCATGGAGACTCGAACGATCTTGACGGATCTATAAAATAATTGAAGGGAGTATGAAGTGAGAAAAGATTTTTAAAGAGGTTCGGCAGATGATTCCCAAGCCTACACCCTCTATCATGTTATTGGTTAAGGGTATACTTCTCTTTGAGCCATTGATTGGTTATAGAGAGTCACTCTCCCTCCCCCTAGCTGATTACATGTGTGCGGTGTAGAGGTGATTCCTCCACCCTTTTTTCTTTTGGGCTTACGTAAGGATGTGAAGGTGATAAGGAGTGAGGGGGCAAAAGGGGGAGAGCTCCTCCCTCTGGTAAGAAATCAGTTTATATTGACTGTCTTAATAGTAGACTTGTAATTGAAGTCTAACTTGTTATCGATTTTTAACGCGTGGACAATGTTTACTAGTAGATATAAATTCAATTAGAAATTAAATTTTTTTCATTTTTACCCTAAAAAAAAAGGTGAATTAATTTTTTTCTGTTAATTAAATATATATTTAAAATTTTAAAATAATCCTATATCATGTTCATGTTTTACAAATAAGTTGAAATTAAAATTTCTTTTATATTTATCCATCAAATTAATCAATAATTTTTATACAGCTTTATTTATATAAGCTCTATTTTAATTAAATTATCCAAAAAAAAAATTCCTAATTATTTAATTAGATAATATTCTACACTATAGAACAAATGCATGTAAAATAAGGGAGCACAAGACACAAGTAAGCCATCAACAGAACTCGAAATGACCATCTTACCCTCACTTGAAACACAACATTCATTTGATCACCACGTTTCACTCCTCAATTCGCTGTCTCTTCTATATAAATAAGAGAGACACCACACACAAATAAATCTCTTCATTGGCCAATGGCACCCTCTCCTTATCTTTTCCTCTTCACTTATTCTAACAACTCCCAATCCGTCGTCATTTCGTCTCCAACTCCAGCAATGTCCGGCAATTCTCGCTGCAACGTCTACATAGGTGCGTATGATCTCGACTCTCTCCGTCCTTTCTTTGACTCATCTTCGCCTGCTGGCTCCGTAACGTTACGGACACAGCTCATCCCTTTGGTTTCTAGATCCTAGGGCTAGAAATTTTTTGGAATTTTTGCTAAATATGAAATGAAACTAGACTGGTTGGGCCGAATCTCCCTCAATTCTTATGAGAAAGATTATTACTAGCTCACACTGTGTTTTTACCGTTAATTTTTGCCCGTTCTCATTTCTTCATTTGGAGAGTATGAGAATTCTAGTCCAGTAACGATACAGGACCAGCAAAGACCTGAACTTACAATTTTTATTAAAAAAAAAATAACTAAAAAGTTCTGTGGTAGGAGAATATTACAATGCTGGTCCGGCAACGATGCCGGAACTTTACCCTGGGCTCACCAGTTTTGGAAAATAGACAATGGAGAAAAGATGCCGATGAGGAAGATAATCGCAGGAAACATAACATATCGATAATGTTTCTGGACCGTTAGCACAGCTTTTAATTTAATTTATTGTTGTTGTTGTTATTAATTTATGTTTTGATTAATTTAATTTGTTGTAGGTAATTTAGTTTGGTGTTCTATGGACTATGTGTTAGGAGTAACAAACTAGTTCATATGATGAATACCACCATCTTTGTGACCTTTTTTCTGGCTTTGTCTGTTCCCAGGTCTGCAGTGCACAGCATCTTAGTTGGTCAATAGAGATACTCTGTAAGACTAAAACTCTGTAAGACTAAAACCTTCTCCTTTTTATATTCTTGCCAAGGTTGTAATTGGAGGCTCTTCACCATTACTTTGATGATATACTTGCTAAGAGAATGCTATGTGAAAAATATCTCCATGTTTATGATCTTTCTTCTTGCTTATTTGCTTAGCCAACTTTAATTTATGTCTTCATTACCTCATTTTCTGATGTGGGTCCAGTGGGTTTTTACTAGTTTGTTGCTGGATGAAGGCTGGGTGTTCTGCAGTGTTCATATCTGCTTCTGTGTACTTTTTTGTCAGTCATATGTTTGTGTATTCTGCCAATGCTCGACTTGTTTCAGGGTGTCGATAAACTGTTAAGATGTAGTGAAATATTTTTTGATTGTTTGGGTAGAGCAATTCACATAAATGCTTGGTATCTTTGATTGAAAGCGGGTATGGTTTGTGGTTTCACTGGCTTAATTTAGCGAAGCTATGTGACATGTTCTGCTAATCGTCAACATGGTTCTCTGGTTCATGAAATTTCTATGTATATGTTTCCTAGAGCATCTGGGATTGCTTTTATCTTCGAATCTTTTTAGACTTGGACTTTCTTTTATGGCTTGCGTTTGTTGGGGGCTGCTTCAATTCCTTAGATCTCATATCTTTTGTATGTAATTTTATTAGAATCCTTATATGATAACCCTATTGTTTTGGAGAATGTAAGATTGAATTCCCCATGAACCACAGTTGGCACTTTAATATGCTGATGATTGTTTGAACTGAAAACCCCTTACAAATTTGTTCTAATTTTGCAAATCCTCATCTCTTATAGAAATTGGTTGTTGTCTTGTCATTTTGCTTCCCTAATTGACATATTTCACTTGAATGATTGGGTAATATGCACTTTTTTTCAAATTTGTATGGAAGTATATTTTTATGGTTTATGTATATGGTTAATTGACAATTCTGCATTAGAACTTCTCCAGATTATGCTCAATCGACTCTGGCTGGCAGTGAAACTGTAGAGGTGGTCAAATGCAGTTTTGACATGGAAAGTTTAACAGAAAACAGGGGCAGTTCCATTTTATGAATCAAGAAAAGACCAGGTCTGGTACTAGAAAGCATGTGAAATATGAGTTTTGAAGGCTACAACTTCTCTGCATTCTCTATAGCAAGATATGATATATCATATTAGACACAATTCTTCTCCAAAATTTCTGTGAATGGGCACATCAATCCTTTTTTTTTTGGGGATTATACATTAATCCTCTGATATCTACTTATTGGTGTACTTGAGATACATATCCTCTAGCCTCTGATAGACATTATATGAATTGAATTAAACTCACTCATCGTAAATATCTGTACTCATTTTTGTGCAGATATTTACTTGTAGCATACCATATCTTAATTGTATTAAATCAAAAGTGCTGAATATGAAGTGTTTAAAAAATAACTCCGTTGACCGTCGGGCAATGTTCTTACTTACCCTGGATTTGAACCCATGACCTCAAGGTTGAGAGCCTTGCCTTCTAAAAAGGATAATTTTCAAGAAGGTTTATAGCTATTTCAGGGTTATTTGCTATAGATTTTTGATTTTTTTATGGAGTTTTTAGTTGATAAGGTTAGTGGTGAATTTTACAGGAGGTATTCCTCAAAGTATTATCTAATTATATGTGGACATGGATTGTTTGGACTGAAAAATAGGCGGAAGCAGGCGATTAGGATGATTATTTATGATGAAATTATGAATTTCTAGGAGTTGTTTTAACGATTAGGGAGACTGGTAATAGGTCTTCGAATTTTAATGGAGTTTTTGGTGAATTTTAGAGGAGGATTATGATTTTTAAGATGTTAGTCAATATTAGTGGGGATTTGACTGTCTTTTAAGTCAGTGTTAAAGCGAGGGCAATGGGATTTTGTTCTTTAATTTAATTCCCTGAAATTTAATTAATTATAGTTGCAACTTGATCGTTGGGATTGAAAATTTGCAGAAGCATCTGTAAGGAAGATTTATGATAAATATATGAATTTCTAGGAGGGCTCTAATGGTTTTATTGCAGGTTTTTGATCATTTTCAAAATTTTAATGTAGGTTTATTATAATTTTCAAAATTTAGAGAGTTTTGTAATGATTTTCAACATTTCAAAAATTGGTTTTTGCCTCTTTTTCAAATTAGTGTTAGAATGTAATTGTTATTGAAATTGCATTTTTATCATTTTATTTTTTTGCTATAAAAGTGGTGTAGACCTATAATTAGCCAAACTTCGTTGATATCAAATGAAATTTCATCATATACCAATATAGTTCCCCTCCTTGAAGTTTATGATGTTTGACATAGAACTTGATGAACAGTTTTCTGGGCAAGACAAGAATTCCCAAAACTTCATCAACAAGAGTGACTCCATCCCCTCATAAATCTAGGACTGACCGTGTACCCATGCCAATTAACAATATGAGGGCGTTTGGTTGGCGGTAATGTCAGATTATTGGGATAATGTTATCTTATATTACTTGATTATAACGTTTGGTTGTTAAGTAATATAAGATTCTGATAATTTTCAAATACCAATAGTAGTTACTATTGATAATATTGGAGGTAATCTGATTACCTCCATTTTCTTAGGTATTATGAGATTACCAGGGTTATCTTTTTTTGTTATAATTTTATCCCTTAATAATGAAAATTTTGGATAATAATGCCTTTATTTTAAAATAAATTTACATTAATATCCTATTTCAATTTTACTCTTGTTTAACTAAAATTTTGGACAATAATGTCCTTATATTTAAAACAATTTATAGATCACCACTGCTATTCAGCCACCACCACCACTGCCACCTAGCCACCACCGCCGACACGGCCAACCACCACGGAACGCTGCCGAAAACTCGCTAGAGTCCTTAAAAAAGAATGAGTTTTGGTGGGAGGCTTCGATATGGCCATTTATTGATGGCCGAAAATGGCCATATCAGGCCAGATCTGGCCGTTAATGGCCAAATCCCTGTCCATTATCTGCCAGATCTGGCTTGATATGGCTAGAATAGATCTGGCCATTTTCGGCCAAATCTGGCCTGATATGGCCATTTTCGGCCGTCAATATGGCCAGAAACAGCCATATCAAAGCCTCTTAGTCACGGTGAGGGTCTGATGGGGACTTTCGAAGACTTTTGACGGTGGTCTGCGGTGGCGACGACAGGAGGTAAGGGTGATTTCATAATAAATTAAAGTTTGATATAAGCAGGGGTGTTTTAACTAAATCTGAAATATTGGGGGTTAAAAAAATTATTCAAAAATTAATAATAAAAATAATATTATATTAATGTTTGTAAAGGGGACAATTTAGTAATTTAAATAATATACTCACTAATTTATTTCCCATAACCAAACATATTAATATGACATACCCACCAACTAACCAAACACATTTTCTTAAAGATTTCCAATAATCTTCCAAGGTAATCTATCTTTCCAGTAATCCAATATTTTCAGTAATCTAACATTCCTAAACCAAACGTCCCTTATAGAAATTTATCATCAGTCGAGGATTTTGGCACCCTTTAGGGAATTAACCAACCCTGCTAGTATTTTTTTCTCCAGAAGGTGATGTGTTTTTTGTGTTTTCCTCTTTCATTTGTGGATAGCTGTTCTAACGGTAATTTCAAGCTTCCTGAGAATCTTCTTTTTGATCCAGAGCTGCCTCCCCCTGGTGCAAGTGTAAGTGTAACACACCAGAGTAATTATGAGTATAGTCGAAGGGTTTTTGGCTCAACATTGGATAGTATGAACAGTTATATTGTGTTGTATTGTGAAAGTTGATTCTTGATAAATAACCTGAACATGTAATACTATACTTATAACCTAATTTCATAAGCTCTCTTTCACAATCCCGATATGACAGTTCGCAATTGATAAACTTGCAAATGGGTCATGTCTACTCACTATCGTTTACCCATTTATCGATTGTGAACTGTCACGTCGAAGTTGTAAGTCAGTCTTTATCATATATGAAATACATCAATGCAATTCAATGAAATCAATTTGATTCTATATAAGATTACTTTAAAGGCAATCATATTTTAAAATAAGCAATTATCAAACAATTACATGCAAATTAAATATGTTTATTTGATCAGATTAAATATTTTATGATTAAGATCAAAATTATATAACATGGTAATACTTTATGATTAACAACACAATCTTTCAGAACTTCAAGTTAGTGAAAAAGATAATCATCACAATCATTTCATAACAAAATTATATACAATCGGTAAGGATTATAATTTCAATGTTACCAAGAAAAAACAATGTAGTATCCTCATACATATTACAAGATACTTATGATCGATTCTTCTCATGACTTTAATAATTTTTCTGTCAACTTCCTGACCTATTGAACAGTAAAGAACATAATTAGTTAATTACCTTGTGATATATAGATTTTGATTACAGTCATCAATTGCACATAAACATAGAGCAAAATTAAATATATGAAACAAAGTAGTAATTGAGAGCCAGGACTTACCAGTGTATTTATAAAACAAAAGCACAAGATAGGTTGAGGTTCATCATCAAAATAGCCATTTCCAGTTTTCCACTTAGATTCTGCTATGTCGCAGACCGTAAAGCTTTCACTAATTGTAGCTACATTATCCATAGATACAACAAATCTTGAGGGAATTCATACAAAGTAGTAAGTGTAAGTAATTGATCTACTATACGCAGCGGAAAAATAAAAATTCAATCGGTAAATCAATTACTTTTCTTTGCCTAGATCCGAGTATAGATTATACCGTTTACATGTTTATAAACAAAAATCTGTATAAAGTAAATCTATTCAATGATTAGAATACTTACGTACGTTTGGAGGCTCTTTCGAATATCTTTGAGTTCGAACAGAAATAATGTTCATGGTTACTATTCATCGTATACTATTCACGGTTACTTTTCATTGTCTACTGTTTACGTGATTTTTCGTCAATCGATTCAAAGTAGGATCACACTCACGGAAATCCATACAAAAATAAACCGAAGAACCATTGATTATTTTGCTAGAACAATCAAGGACTTCAAGAATCAAGAAAGAAGAACAAGAAATGTTTTCTTCTTGAGAGAGAGAGATAGGGTGGTTAGGGTTTTAATTAAATGAATAATCCCTCTGTGTTTTAATTAAGTTGCACTTATATAGTGCAACAATTAAAACCCTATTCTACTTAGGAATAACCATGGACTCTAACCTTAGTTTACCCTTGCAACCAAACACACCATTTATGGTATTTTAATTAACTAATTATTATTATAATAAAAATCAATTAATATATAATAATATATTAATATTTAATTAATAATAATAATTCATTTAAATATATACAGAGATATATTTAAATATAATCTCACTGGTTTAATTTTAATATTAATATTAAATATAGGCAATAACCTCAGCAAATTTAATTGCACTATAAAATTATCAAAATACCCTTACGTCCTAAAAGACGAAAATATCATTCTCACAAATTGATTCTTAAATTATCTTCTAAGTGTGTGACCCGTAGACTCCTCATCATATCGGTAGTGTGTAGTATCGCGATTAACACCAATTAATAGTCTTACTACACACAGACCAAGATTGACCGCTAGCAAGGCATCATGGCCACCTGATAGATTCAGATTCAGTGAAACCGCAGCCTGTCAACGGTATGGTTACCATGCAATCAAATCCTTTCATCAACTGTTATCTCATCGAGACTGAGGTATAGAAATAGTGTCAACCTCAGATATCATCGACATGTTTGTATTCAGTTACTAAACCAATGACAGGAATATTAAATTGGATTGAGCATCAACTCAATCCCACTGTGACCACAGATTTAGTATCATTGTCATTTACTGAATTACCTAGTAAGATAACTTCTCTCGTACCCAAGAGTGATGAATCTTTTGTCCATCCACCATAGTCTCGATATACTTCTCAATGTAGTCAATCACTACCGTATTAATAACTCTGAATAGAATTACGTTGGACTAGTGTCAAACTGTACCAATTGGTGCACAGGGCACTCCGGTGATCTCAAGTCTAAGGATCACATGCACCACCATCCGTTAGAGAATTTATTCCATAGACACTAAGGTTACCATCCATATGGAATCCTCTAGTGGGTCTGTCCAGTGAATTTGTCTCTAGCAAGCACCGATGCGTTGCATTAGGTTGTCGACAAACAACCTTGACAAGTAAGATCAGTCACTACCTTTCGACAAGGTTGTCCAACACTATGATAGTCTTACCGTATTATCTGTGTCCTTGGTCAAAATAATATTGGGACTACAGACGTTTCTAGAATGACTACCATATATGATTATAGGATTCTCACTATCAAGATTTGAAACACTTGATACACTCGTCACGATTCTATTATTCTAAGGACATATATCATTATATACACGATATAAAAGAATGTCTTTTTATTGATAAATAAAAATTTATTACAGAATCAATTTTATAATAATTAATTAACTCTAAGACACCTACTCTTACAGGTAGACTACTTGAAATGCCACTACTGTTGTTCATCATCACGGAAGCCACTTTTGTTAATTGTGCCATCATTCACCATTGGTTCATGAAAACCTTGAAGCCATTGATTCACATCCAAATCCAAAGAATTAAAGCCACTAGATTGCCAATCACGTGTGGGGGAAAGTCCATAAGATTGTGATTCATCGTTACAACGGGCATTCGCATTGAGTTTTATTGGACTGCAAAATAGAACATAGAGAAAATTAAAGTTAAAATATATATATATATATATATATAAGAATCTCATAATTACATTCCACTAGGCAAATAAGAGATTCCAAAAAAATGAATTAGGAAAATAAAAACTGATCATGTAATTAAAATGAGGTGCAGAAGCAAAACTTACCTTTTTTTATTTTTATAGTGGGCGAACGACTTGTACATACCCAAAGTTTACTGTAATGACAAGTTGGTACCCAAAAGGTTTTGAAACGACAAATAGGTACCTTCCGTCATATTCTGTTAGTGATTTTTGTTTATTAATAGTGAAAAGACTAAAATGCCCTTCAAAGTTTCAATTTTTGTTTTTTATAAATTTAAAAATTTCTAAAAAACCCCCTAGGTTTGCTAATTTAATTAAACACCCCCATATATAAAATGTTTGTTAAATGACAAAAACACCCCCACCACCCCCAGTGCCAATTTCCGGCCACCATCGCCGGAATCTGGCCGGAAAACTATATTACGACACAGATCCGTCGGATCTGTGTCGTAACGTGCCGATCTGGCCTTTTCCGGTCAGATCCGCCACGGATCTTGCCGGAAAAGGCAAGATCTGGCCGTCGAAGCAGCAGCCAGATCTGGCCTTTTCCGGCCAGATCCGTGGCTGATCTGGCCGGAAAAGGCCAGATCTACTGCCAGATCTGGCCTTCGACGCCGCAGATGGAGTTTTGCGGCGTCGACGGCCAGATCTAGCCGTAGATCTGGCCTTTTCCGGCCAGATCAGCCACGGATCTGGCCGGAAAAGGCCAGATCGACGCGTTACGACACAGATCCGACGGGTCTGTGTCGTGACGCAACTTTCCGGCCAGATTCCGGCGGTGGTGGCCGGAATCTGGCACTTGCCGGTGGGGGGTGTTTTTGTTATTTTATAAAACTTTTATATATTGGGGTATTTAGTGAAATTTGTAAACTTAGGGGGTTTTTTGAAATTTTTAAATTTATAAAAAACTAAAATTCAAACTTTTAAGGGTATTTTAGTCTTTTCACTATTAATAAACAGTAATAAACAGAAATCACTAACAGAACATGACGGAAAGTACCTATTTGTCATTTCAAAACCTTTTGGATACCAACTTGTCGTTACGATAAATCTTGGGTATGTATAAGTCGTTCTCCCCTTTTATAGTTTGAATATTTTCAATCTCTTCTGTTTCTCTTTCTTTCCTCTTATTTTTATCATTGTACAATGGTTCTCCATACTGGTACATGAAATGGATCCCCCACCTTTTCACGTCTATCTCTCCAGCATCAAATTTGATGAGCACTTTACAATTCTTCTTCTCAAAATAATCCCGCTCCCACTCATCAAGAGAATCCCAATCAATCTCAAGAAACTCCTCGCGCCTCGCAGGAAAATAATCGAATAATACATGGTCTGACGACAATTCAAATCCTTTGCAGCGATCTAGATATAAAAACTCATAAGGATCCCAAGGTGTAATGGATTTCTCATAAATTCGCTCCTCACCATCAACCAAACTGTAACAGGGTAACCAAGAAAGGCATTCAACTCATTTGGACAAACAACAGCAGATGTAACAAAACCTAGAAAGTTTTCATTATCCCAATCTAGCGAATGATCAAGAACTATATAAACTTCCGTACTTTGAATGGTAAACACTTTAGGAATTTCATTTCCAGGGAAACACATATTCGCACACAACCACTTGTCAGCAGGGAAATTATTAGCACAAAATTTTGCCCAAGATTCCTGTACCAAATGCAAACGAAAATCATCACGTCACAACATAGTTTTTGCTTTAGATTTATACATTTTTTTTCTATTGCTTTTAAAAAACAACTAACATCATTGAAAATGAGAAAGGATCAAAAGACATACCTGCTCAAGAATTTTAGGTAAATCCAGATCAAATCAATTTGTAAAATTTGATACCCGAGGTGTTCGATGAGGTAACAATAGAAATGATGGATGTGGTATTGACTGCAAGGATAAACAGTTGGATGCTATCACATTTACATCCATTGGAAGCTCTGGCAAAAGTTTAAGGCTCCGACAATTACTTATGTTTAGGAGTTCCAACTTAGAAAGCTTTTTGATGTTTTCTGGTATGCTCTCAAAATTATTTCCAGATACCTCTAACCTTTTTAGCAAGGAAAATCCTCCAAGACAGTCAGGTAATTTGGTGAGTTGACAGTTCTCCAAAACCAGCTCTGACATAGAGCTCGACCATAAAGGAGTATTCAATACAGGATTCAAGAGTGCCGGTTGATCATCAACATCTCGAGAGCTCGAACCTGATGAAGAATTCAATACCCAATTCAAGGGTGCCAGTTCATCATTTCGACTTAGGTCTAAGCAACCATGTTTTGGAAAGATGGATGATGGTTCTTCTTTTGAGACTCTACCATAAGTATCAAGCTCCTCCGAAGCTTCCAAATCTACAATGTCAACGGGTAATCTTTCCAGTTTGGAGCAATTCTTAATTTGAAGCCATTCGAGAAGTTTCAACTTACAGATGCTGCCCGAGAGACTCTCAAGCGATTCTGGAAGAACCAAGGCAACTAGTTCAGATGGATGTTCGATGAAGGGTAATTCATTTATTGCAGTTCCATCTAAAATTAATTCTTGCACCACAGATGAGATCCTTGGAGCTATCTTGAGATTAGAGCAACCAAAGAGGTCAATAGTTTTTGACTGAATGCCATCTGGTACACTAATAAGCCTTGAGCAACGCCATAGACGCAAGTTGTCAAGCTTATTGAGATTTTGAATAGATGAGGGAGTGATCTTCAACAAACTTTTACAATCTTGTAGAATAAATTTCTCAAGATTTGAGGCTTTTGAGAGATTTGGAAGCTCTTTCATGTGCTCAGAGTGATTGAGATTAACATATTTCAAATTTTCAAGTTCCTACAAGAAAGCAAACAAACGACTTAACTCAAATTAGTGCCTCGTATATTTATAACTTTCGACAAAAAGACCACCATATAAATAATAAAATACAAACCTGAACACCATTCCAATGTTTAACTTTGTTGAATGGTATATCAAGTTTGACAAGACTCTTTGAAGGTAAACGTTTCAACATATTTTCGTGATCATCTTGTGAGTTGTATACTCCAAATAAGGTCATGAAGAATTTTAGGCCATTGGAGAAGAACTGACGGTGTTGAAAACCTTTCAACTTATTTTCTTGATTATCTTGTGAATTGTATACTCTGAAGAATCTGAGGTTAGGCATCTTTGACAAAACACGCCAATCGAAGTTTGAATTGCTTATTTTAGATATATCCAAGCTTATGCTTCGTACTGCTTCAATCTCCTAAAAATAGTCAAAAAATACAAAAGCTCATCAAATTAATTTAAGCTTCATATGTTTTCAGTCAAAAGTATAAAATTATTTTTTATAAACAACTTATATTCTTTAAAAAAAAAAAATTATAAATAATTTACAAACAAATACAGCACTCCAGTAATGAATAAAAACATTGAGATGACTAAAACAAACAAAGATTTACGGATTTCAAATATGCAATACTAATTGGTATCTGAAAATATAATAATAATAATATTAATACAATAACAATCATAATAATTATGCTTGAAAAGTAAGATTATATATGAAGATAGAACGTAGCTATGATATATTTCTTTTCGATGTATTTATGTTTTCTCTGTATAAAAGACATTATTTTAATATTAAATCTGAACTAGAAGATTGTGTTCATACATCAAAGGAAAAAATAAATATTCAATTCGAAAATAAATACCGATATTTTTTTTGGCAAACCTTGATGATATGAATAAGAGTTTATTAGAAATTAAAAACATAATAATAATAACCATAATTATAATGATGATGATGATGATGATGCTAGTCCTTGCCTTATCTTTTGCAAATGCTTTGAAGATATCCTCATGACGACACAACCGAATCTCTTTACAAGTATCACCCCGAGCAATTTTCCTACCCATTTCACGAAGCAAATCATGCGTTCTTATTATATAATTGTATTCCACAGACATGGGACATTTATCAATATGAATTGTGATTGTAGAGATCTTTACTAAACCTTTCAACTCCCCTTCTAAGAAACATGCAATATCTAAAAATAACCTCTTCTCCTAGTCCATCATAACTAACTTTTAGTACCTTCAGAATATCTTCATCAAGAGGATTGTTTTCTAGGTCATTTATTACACTTTCCCAAAATTCTTTTTTCCAAGAACACAAATGGCAACCCAACACTTTAAGAGCCAACGGAAGACCTTTGGTATATGCTACTGCTTTCTTTGATAGCTCCATATAATCTGTAATAGGAGAGTATTGTCTAAAGGCGTACTGATTAAAAAGTTGATGAGCTTCCTTCTCTCTTAATTCCTTAACCTTGTATATATACGCATCATCTACTCCACAAATGCTCAACGCTTGTTTATCCCTTGTTATTATGATAATTTGACTTTCCAACCTCAAGTCAAGGTTTCCAATCAAATTTCTATTTGGATGGAAGATGTCACATCATCCAAAACTTTAGTGCTTAAGTCTTTCTCTTCTATAGGTGACTCCTATATTGGGATCTGTATCATCTAATAATTTGGCAAGAAGGCCATTTCGCAAGCGAGTTAAATTAGTGTTTTTCTTCACTTTTCCCTAACATTTTCAACAAAGATGAGTATTACATTTATATCATTCATTACATCATTTTCTTACATCATCACCATTTTATTAATAATTATTTTATTATAATATTAAAAATTCAAAATAATTAAAAATTTGTGTGAATGTGAGATATGTTACATCATAATATAATGAAAATGGTGTAATGGGTGATGTAAATATAACATTACTCTTCAACAAAATAAGATCTTTCAAACCGGTTCAAGATTTTTGGCAATAGTTGTTTTGCCTATACCTTTTATGCCCCGAATTCCTATTTTGGAAACACCATTTGTTCCCTTGTGCAACCAAAACTCTATTTTGTTTACTGAAAATTCTACTCCAACCAGGCCTTCAGCATAATCACTCGGAAACAATTTATTTAGTCTTTCCAATATATTGCGTGAAATTGCCTCTGTATGTTCACATGCTGGCCTACTAAATAGAAGAAAAAAAAATATTAATTAGTTAGGATAAGTAAATCAAAGGAGAGAGGAAAAAATATTTCTTGTTAATGTTACTAAAAAATTATCCAAACAGAAAAAATATTGGGTTCCTCCTCCATTTATGAACATGGGAATAAATTTCTTTACTTAATGAAATATTATCACTTTTGAAAGAAACCGTTAATTTGATTTGTTGAAAAAAAAAAAAACAATAAAATTCTTGGGGACTAAAAGGAAAGAAGATCACAAAAATCAATACAAACATTTTAAAAAACCGATCTTAAATTTTTAATTCATTAAAAAAATATTTTAAATAAATTACATATTGATGAGTACAAAATTATATGCAGATTCACACTTACGTGTTTGCATCTATAGTCCAACCAGATAGACTAGCTGCTTCATTCAACGCACTCTTCCATCTTTCCGCTTTCAGCATCTCCGGTTTTTCCTTAAAACGCTCTTGAAGTCCAGCAAATCCCTCCCCAAAACTCCCTGTTTGATTCCTTACATGAGCTGGGTCTACATTATAGAAAATTGGTATTACAATCTGCTGCTTCGTTTCCTTGCAATCAAGAATCTGTTCAAGTTCTTGGAGACACCATCTTGAAGACGCATAATTTTGTGAGAAAATGATGATAGAAATCTTTGATGCTTTAATTGTATTCAAAAGAGATGTCGAAATCTCATCTCCTCTTTCCAGATCATTATCAATGAAAGTTTTAATTGCTTTGCGACACAAAGCCGCATGGATATGGCTTGTAAAAGAAATGCGGGTGTCTTCGCCTCTGAAACTAAGAAAGACATCATAGTTCTTCAATTGAGGAGTGGCTGAAGATGAAGAAGAAGAAGCCATCCAACTCCACTGATGAAAGACTTTTCAGATCTGTTTAAGTTTGTAGACAATCCATGAATAAGAGAAAAAAGAAAAATTAATGTAGTTACGAGAAAACCTCCTTCAAAAATAAATTAAAGTTATTACACTTGCAGATAGAGAATCAATTTCAGAATCTTTGTTTGAAACATAGGTGCAATAGTTTCGTCAAATTATAAAATTAAAATAAAAGCAGTGAAAAATAGTTTCGTCAAATTATAAAATTTTTGGAACCGTTATTGTGCAGTTTCAGTTCCTATAATAAGGAATCGAAACCGGGAACCGAGACTAATGTAAAATAAAATTAAAAAGTAATGGAATTAATAAAAATTTTTGTAGCAAAAGTAATGTGAATATATTTATATTTATATTTCATAACATTTAAAGTAAATTGGTTTGACTTTTAAGAATCTACCTTTACAAAGTAATGGAGTTTGTAAATTTGAATTTATAATTTGTAATTTTATTTTTGTTAATAAGTGTCTGGTGGGGGGTATTTGTAAGTTTTTAAGGGTTTTTTTTGTCATTTTAAAAACTTTTGGGGGGTCCCTATAATTTTATAGGGTACCCAGAACGAAACCGGAATAATGTAGGAACTTTCGGTTCTGATTCTAAATTTCAAGGAACAATCGGTTTCAGTTTTGGTTCTAGTTTCTTAAAAAAATGTAAGGTACTTGAAACTGAATACCCCTAATAGAACCTACGTAGAATTAAAGTGGAACTTATTATAAATAGATCAATTATGAGCTGCTATGTCAAGATTATAAGATAAAAGTTTGTGAAAGGTAATTATTGGTGTAATATATAAAATATGTGAGAGAGAGACGCTAGGGGTTGGAAAAAAAAAGTTATACCCCACACTTCTTAAATATTAAACAGCACACTCTTCAGTCTTCCTGAATTGGTCTTTATCCAATATTACGTAATACTTTTATTTAACAATAATGCTATACTTACAAAAAAATCTTATAAAAATTTCCATACAAAATGAAGTGACAAAAAATGAATGGAAGAGTAAAACAAAAAGTCAAACTCATCAAATTCACTATTCTATTCATTTTTTGTCATATCACTTTGTATGAAAATTTTTGTAAGATTTCTTTGTAAATGTAGTATTACTCTTTATTTAAACCGGTTTTAGTTAATCGGTTTGAAAAAATTATGAACCGGATTGGATAATAGATTTATGAAATTTTGAAACCGAAACGAACCGATTTGCCCCAAAAAAAAAAAAACGAATTTTTGATTTGGTTTTTGAATTTTTTTTTTCCACCCCTACCGTGTAGTGGTCCTGGTGGAGGGCCATATCTCTTGCTTAAAGCTGCTTACTTTCTAAAAGTAAGCAGCTTTAAGCAAAATTAAAATTATGTCATAAATAGATTATGTAAATGTAAAATTTTGTAAATATAAAAATAATTTTACATTAACAATCATTTAATTAAATGAATGATTTAATATATTCCGTTTAAAAACGAAAAAAAATATAATCATGTGGTTGTCAAACCCTTTTTTTTTTCCTCGAGAGCACAAAATTTTAGATCACATGTAGACCCTCATCAATGAAAGTTGTAGCTTTTGGGGATAAAATGCAGAGAAATGTTTGATTAATTCACCAAGAAGATGATCATAGATTAATTTATGCAGTGAATATCATTTGGAGTACGCTACAAAGTGTCAATTTATTTAATTTAATTAATAAAGTTTATTATGTTCTATATGAAAGATATTTATAATGTGCTGAGTATTTGGATTATAGAGCAGCAAATAAAAGCAACCAGTTTCTTCCATTCATTATACAAACTATGTTTCCTTAATCATAGATAAAACTTATCTAGGATTTATAAACAAAAAAAAAAAAAAAAAAAAAAAAAAAAGGAAGAAACATTTATTATTGATTAACGCTAGTTCATGAGAAATGACTTCAGATTTTAAAATACGATTATGGTGATGTTTTCGGAAAAGAATGAATAATCATAATACCTTTAAATGTTGTTTTCAGAAAAATTTTTAGTTTATAATTACCAGTTTATGATAAATAGATTAAATGTTGAAAAATAATTGTTAAAATGACATATATATTTGTATGAATGTTTCATTACATATTTGAATGTTTTATAAAAGCATCCACTCACTAGGATTTCAACTCGCTCTTTTCAATTATTTTACCCCTACCAAGTCAGCAAAAGATCATGTTAAAGGGTGATTTCACTCAAGGTTGGGTCACTCGACATCATTTCATCTTGGGTGTGACATGATATGTGTTATTACAGTTGTAGAACTAATATTTTATGTCATATATTATTCTCATGCATTGATTATAAAATATATAGAAAACCTGATATCAAATGTTTCTAATTTCAAAGTTTCAAAGGATATAAATTCGGTTTATTTAACTCCCTCAAACTCGGTTTATTTAATTTAACATGTAAATTTAATGAAGATGATATCTACGAACGAAGTCACCTACCACTTGCAACATTGATATTTGAGTAAATTCATATAATAAATAATGTAATAATTATATAAGAAATTTACATGTAATCTATCTCTAAACATAGCATGATAAATTATTAGGAAAAAACAAAAAAGTACCAAGACAAAAGATATATAATATAGATTGCTAGGGCAATATTCCAACTAATCTTATTACATTAATTTCAATTTGAACAGAAGTGACCAATAAACGATATATAATATTTGTTAGTCAATATTGCTCTAAACTTTAACAGAGATAATGGCATGGACGGTCCATCCTTCCTTGAGGACAATGCTGACTATAGTCTTTTATTATTATTATTATTAGAGTAAACAACTTTTTCCCACGCAAAGTTTGCCTGAACGACACTTTCCCACCTAAAAAATTTCAAAATATCATTTTTTTCACCCAAAGTTAATATTTCGTTACTACCCAAAGCCGATTTTAGCAGCAAAATTCTATTCATCACCACCATTTGAACCTTTTGTCTCTTCTCTACAAAACCCCTCTCACTCTGGCATCTGATTTTTCGCCGATTGTCGGCCACCGCAAAGCTAGGATTTCCTATTCTTAGATATTTTCAGCTGATTCTGAAGAAAATCAAGTCCTGTAATCAAATATATATATATATATATATATATATATATATAAAAGGAAAGTTCATATGCATATTAATTACACTTCCTTTGAAATTTCTTTGGCCAATTGTATTAGCTAATTGACTAAATCAAGTCCTGTAATCAAATATTATTTTTTTGGGAATGGATGAATTTTGTATGCATGTTCAGACATGTTTATGAAATGTGGGTTCTTCTTCTTGAGTCACAAAACTCTTCTCCTCCTTTAGTCCCAATTTCCTTTTCGATTCCATAAGTTTAAGGTTTGATCTCTAAATTCCGTTTTAATTTGAATTCGGTAGAAGGAAGAAAATATTTCTGAATGTTGTTATCTTCTCTTATTAAATTGGTTAATAATGTGAAGTTCATATTCATAGAGGAAGATAATCATAGGTGTGCTTTGTATTTTCTTGTTTTAGAATTCTAAATACATATCAATATTATATATATATGAACTATTATTAAATATTTTTGCAGAGGTCCTAAATGAATACCCCCAGAAAATGAAGGTTATAATATGGGACCTTCTTCCCGAAGCCGCCATAGCAAGCTCTCGAAATCTGGAAGAAGGATTGCTTTATACATAAACCAATATATGGAGACCAATTTGAATGGTAAAGATTTTAGTTAAATATCTCTTTCTTCACTCTTGATCACTCGTGATATAGATTCTCAGACATATCGGCAACCAAATCCCTACTTTGCAAGCTAAAACACATCCTTTTATTGCCCATCAATATTGAACCCGGCCTTGAAGAGCTGTAGGCATGGTGTTCATATCTGGAGATGAAATTCTTGTTGGGCTTGGGTTTCCGAGGATGGCCCAAAACTTAAGAGTCAGGGTGAGGGGTATATAATATATTTTATCATTTTTTTCTCAGAGAAACTTTGCTAAAAACTTTGGCAAATCAGTGGCAGATGTAATATATTCTGCAGCTTCTTAGTTAATTGGTCTTTTACTTTGTTAGCTAAACACTATAAATCGCTGCAGCGCTTTGATTTGCATATTTATGTTGTTTGAGATTTCGGTCTAGTACAGTACTGGTAGCAACTTTTATATCACGTCGGTCCCTCGCCATTACTTATTTCAACCACTACAATTTAATTAATTAATAATTCTCTACAACAAGAACTTAAAGATAATTTATTTGGCTCCTTTCCACACCTATTCAATCAACTCCATTGATTGATATATATATAGAAATACATTTAATATAAAATCAAATAAGTAGGGCAGAAAATAATTAAACACTATGTACGTAACTCCCCCACAAACAAAAGAGACATAAATTAAGAGACATACTAATTGTCTTTTTATGTAGACCTTTTTATGATCCTATTGACTTGAAATCTCGTAATAATCAGTGTGATCCGATTGACTTTTACGGAATCAAAATGGATGGCTGCATAATTATAAATAATCAGAAAATAAAGATAAAAAAATGATTTTTAAAGAGGTTTAGCAAGTAAACTCTCAAGCTTATATCCTTTGTTATTTTATTGATGTATTTGCGATTCCAAGAGTAATTGTTAACTCTAAAATTGCCAACCCTTTTACAATGATTTTGAGGAGTTTTAAATACTACTAGGTTGATACTTGTTATAAGAGTGATTTTCGGGATAATGACTTGCATTTGGGAAGTTGATCCCATGATTTTTGGTGTGACGATCATGCCGAGATTGCAAAGAGAGTTAATCCCCTGATCTTCTCTTCATCCACGGTTTGGAAGACATCAGCCGAGTAAGTCGCTTTACTTTTGATCTCAATTGGCTTCTATTTTTTTTTTTTTTTTTATTTTTTTTTAAGTTACAAATCGCTCTAAGCTATTACTTACTCCGAGTTGCCTGCACATTCTGGTACAACAGCACTTAAAATCAATATTGAATAAGCAGATGGTTGAGTAACTTGGGTTAATGAAATATATTAAAGTTGGTGTACCTAATTATCAATGAGATGACGCAATGTGTTTTAGCTTGCAAAATTAAGATTCATCTCATAGCTGGCGGGTATAAAGTGTCACAAGGAAGAAACAACTTTATTAAACTTCAAGACTTAACGCTCAATTCTTGTAAACACATAATAAATTCTTCGATATCATCGGCCAGGCAAAAATACCTATACATCGAATAACATACAAGTAATTAATTAATAATTTACAGTATTTGATTATTATTCGACTTATTTTTTCCACCCAATATTATGGTCTGAACATGCTTTGCCAAAGCCGCTATTGTAACATCAACAGCATCTTTAAACTCGGCATCGTCGTCACTTGCATTAGGATGCTTGTACGTAACTCTTGGAATTAAGTCAATAACTTTATTTCTCATTCTCTCAACTCTCTCTCTCGGTATCTTCAGCAACTCTTCTTCAATTTTCACTCTCACATTCCCCTTCTCTCCGTCTATATAAACTGAGTACTCCTCCCCATCCGCCGGAAGAAACCACCCGTACTGCGTATACGCCGTGTGCGGCGAAAAGAACACCGGAATGCAACCGGCGAGCACTGAATCGAACGTCGACCGTCGCGTGAACGAGTCTCCTGGTGCTTGCAGGCAAAACTCGGAACTGCTCATTGCTTTGATTACTTCACTGGGTTTATAACACTTGCTTGAACCTTCAGTGTTTTTGCATGCAACTAGGTTGCACCGAGTTGACTCACCGCATTGCCGTATCAACTCGTTTCGGATTGCTGCTTTTTCTACTCCCTTCCGCGGGGCCCCGATGAAAGTGAACAAGTGGGGCCGTCTTAATTGCAGCATTTTCTGCTGCCATGTCAGCATTTGTTGTGACGTGGACGGATGGAAATAAGAGGGGTAAGGGATGCCGTGTTGGTTCGAGCCCTTCCACACGTGTCTCTCAACAGTCATCACCGACATTTTCCGTACACGTGGCAGATTAAGAAGATAGTTGGCTCCAAAGTCGGACCCACCTGGAGTCCTCATAAAATCCCATGAGGTTCGCCCTAAGACCATGAAATGATCCTTCCCTTGATGCCGGTCCCACCAAGGCTGTGACCGTAGAAAATCCTCCAATCTGACAGCTAACTCGTCGCGAACGGTGTGATTCGTCTCACTGAATTTACTAGACGCATGAAGCCCACCGTAGAAGGGAACGTAGAAGAGCATAGCACGCGACGGATCCCACGTGCGAAACAGATGATTTTCCATACGTGCATGGAAGATCATCTCCGCTAAGAACTGGTGGGTCGCGAACCACGGGGCGTGGCCCGAGTCCGAACCCAGGCCTAAGTCCGTGGCCATATCAGGAAGTGGCTGGCCGAGGCCTTGATTTGCTACGTGAGGACACATGTTGCTGTAGATATTCAAGTGGGAGCAGTTTTTGAGAAGGTCGAAGTTGAACTGTGGGGGTAAATTGTAAATGTAAACTGAGAATGGGGTGTGACTGTAATTTTCATTGTTAATGGAGTTGAGGTTTTTGGTTTTGTGGAGACTGTGAGTGTTTTGTTGTTTGGAGTTTGTGGGAACAGTGGGAGGAAGATAAAGGAAGAGAACAAGAAACCATGTGGTTAAAGAGATGAAAATGAAGAGAGTGTAGTTGTAGAATCTTGAATTTGACTGAGTCTCTTTGGTTTTGGAGAAACAGGGTTTCTTGTCTTTCTCTGTCATTATGGAGAAGAGATTAAGAGAAAGATGGGGGGAGAAGCAGAGAAGAGAATTGAAACTCTTGAAAGTGTAAAGAAGGAAACAAACTTGAAGCTTAAAAAAGTGAAGTAAAATGAATTAAGTGAGGAAATGGGAAAAAATTATGGAGTTTAGGTGAAGAGGTGGGGCTGAGGAAAGTTCTAAAAGCTTTAATGAATTGTATGATAGGAAAAAAGAGGCCGGCTTCTGCGCTTTTATGCACATGATGAGCTTGGTTTATGGCAAATATCTATTTCACCCATCAGGTTTACCTAATGTTTATATGATCCAACTTCTCTAATTCCAATACTAAATATGTAAAAATATTTCCATAAACAATATACCATATAATGAAAGTACTAGATTATCTCTATAAACAACATACTATACAACCGAAATTTTCTCTGAAGAATTCCTGATTTTCTTACAGATTATATCAATTTTACCTATAAAATCATCTAGTTTTGTCAAAAAATTGGAACGAATTTGTGTTGGGTCACATAGAAATAAGAGTAAACCCGATGAGCAAAAAGGTAATGGGTCATAGTTTACGTGTCAAAATTTGATGAAAGGACCAGGTTACCAAGAAAAATGATGGAAATGTGATTAGTCACATCGTGAATTTGTCAACAGAAATTGCCACATTTTAAGTGCATATTGGTAGAACATGCATCCCTCTACTAACTATTAGCCAGATTTACATTTAATAATTAATAAATTAATTAGGAATTAATCATCTACTTAATAAGTAGTTAAATTTATTTTTTAAGTATTAATTAATTAAAATCTGTTGGGCCAGTTTTGCCTTAAACAATATGTACCACATGTCACCTATATTATATATTTATTTTGTATCAAATTCGTGTATAAATATCTCTTTCATTAATATTAACAATTAACATTATTTATCAATTGGTATTGTTTTTTCCACTTAAGAGTATGAGGGACTCCCTCCGTTCAAACATAATAATGAAGAGACTTGATACCTCATGAGTCCAACAATTGGACTTCATTCTCTCTCTGCAATCATTTATAATTTGTTTTAGTAAATATATAGGTATCGTAAAATATCTTTATAATAATACTTTATATAAAAATAATATCTATGTCATTGAAAAAAAACTCTGGCTCCAACTTAGACTATTTATAAATAAGAATAAATTTTATATTGTAATAAGTTATAATTATTCTAAGTTCATGTCTTAAGGAACTTGCCTTCACATAATAATAAATATATGTATATTGCAAAAAATATATGTTATGTTACATTAAAAAGTTTAAGATGAAATAAAATATTTATGTAAAATTATTTTAGATAATGATTTACGTTTTGTTACCGCACCTTTGAACTTGTGGGATACATACTTCACATAATAATAAATATATATATATTACAAAAAATATATGTTATGTTACATTAAAGGGTTTAAGATAAAATAAAATATTTATATAAAATTATTTCAGATAATGATTTACGTTTTGTTACCACACCTTTGAACTTGTCGGATACTTAATAACTCGTCAATAACACAGTATGTACTATTGATAGATAAGAGAGAAATTAATTAAAAAATTGAAAGAATATATAGATGATATGGTAGTAAGATGTGTAATATATTTTGATTTGGAAGACATGGAATTGGGTAAGCGTGGCATTCCTACGAAGTTGGTCAAAATTTAGATCGAGTCAGGCATAAATTAATCATCATACCACTTGCATTTTGGTCCTTGGTCTTTAATTTGATAGAAGGAGAGATCTCGTAAACCTACTCAGAACAAGATTTCAATGGATTGATCAAAATGAGAAGATTCAACTTAACATTAACCTTTCAAATATTTTTTCAATTATGTAAATATTTTATTAGCTCGTTATAGTTATATGGATTTTTTCAATAAGAAAGGTTTAGTGGTTTGACCAAATAAAACTCAACTCTTAGGTGAAGATGGCTGCTGGTTTTTTTTCTTCCATTTATTTCCTTTAGGTATTGCTANTACCCCCGGTTCCGGTTCTACCCGCTACCCGTGCTCACCCCTACTTGTGGGATACATAATAACTCATCAATAATACAGTATGTACTACTGATAGATAAGAGAGAAATTAATTAAAAATTTGAAAGAATATATAGATGATAGTAAGATGTGTAATATATATTGACTTGGAAGACATGGAATTGGGTAAGCGTGGCATTCCTACGAAGTTGGTCAAAATTTAGATCGAGTCAGGCATAAATTAATCATCATACCACTTGCATTTTGGTCCTTGGTCTTTAATTTGATAGAAGGAGAGATCTCGTAAACCTACTCAGAACAAGATTTCAATGGATTGATCAAAATGAGAAGATTCAATTCAACATTAACCTTTCAATTATGTAAATATTTTATTAGCTCGTTATAGTGTTATATGGATTTTTTCAATAAGAAAGGTTTAGTGGTTTGACCATATAAAACTCAACTCTTAGGTGAAGATGGCTGCCGGGTTTTTTTCTTTTTCCCTTTATTTCCTCTAGGTATTGCTAAAAACCAATTTTTTTTCTTTTTACGTGAAAGTTTTCAAAATTTTATTTTTGGTATTAACCATGGTTTTAAAACTTGGATCGGATTGACCGTTCCGACCAGGAGCCAGTCTCTAATCCGATCCACTGAATGTTTAAAACCCGTTTTAGCCATTATATCATATTGACTCAGAATTGAATCGACAAACAGTGTCAAACCTTGTTTCCCATTAAAGAATACTCATTCCTATTAATTATTAGAGTTTTAAAATTATATTACGTCATGATAATATCAACATGATGTCAATGGTCTGACTCATCGGTTAGACCGTCTGACCTGGTGATCGGTCCCTTGATGGGTCAAGGCTAGATCCGGATATAAAAACATTGGTATTAAACAACTATAACAATAACTCTTATTGACAATAAACGATGATTAAATTTTTACTTTTACAATTAACTAACAAAATAAACAGTGAATTAGTGATAATAAATGGAAAGATATGATCAATGAAAAAAAAAAACACCGACACTCTGTAGCATCAGTGTATGTGATATATTCCGACGATGTCGTGCAACAAACGTGGACATCGTCAACAACATTTTCCTGTGGTGAAAGTAGTAGTTCTTCATCCTACCAAACAAGCTTTTCTAATATCCTATCTATGGGTAATAAATAATCTAATTAAAATTTTCATACAAAAACAACAATTACACATGTAATTAATTATATATCTACAAAATCAGATAAGACAGAACATATATCTACTACAGACTACATCCTTGTACTAAGCTAGTACGTCTTGTCCAACAAAACATTGCTAGATATACTTTTATTTTCTGAAAACCATGCGCTATCGATACGAGAGGATAGCTGAACCTGAAGAGCGATGTTTCAAATGTACAACCAACAATGTTTCATCTAGTCGTCCGTACCATTTATACATGTTAAAGTCATATAATTAATTACCTAGTCAGTCGCGGATGAGGATTAGGATCGGAGGCAAATTCTACGACTTGTCGGAGCTCATCCCAGTTCTCATACGTCAAGAAATCATGATGATTCCCATATGGATTCTGAAAGCTTGAAGACCATGCCATTGATATTGGAGAATTGGCTATGGTATAATTGTTAGTGCTGCTCAAATGTTCTGAAGCTAACTGCTGGTTCCTGATCTCATTGAGATGATCGTCGATCATGAGTGGTTTCATCGGCTTATTAGTTTGATGAACAATTGGAGCTTCGAAACTGATGTAGCTTTCCTGCTGATTGTTAGAGTCCAGAGCATATGGTTTAGAGGTTGATTCCATTAATGCTGAATGACGTTTCGCTGAAGAAGATGATTCTTTCCAATCTGGTGTCAGCTTTCTGTATGACACGTTTCGCTTAAAGATTCGACATATAGTCCATACTTCCTGTGATTCGTTGAAAACCAACAAAACATAAGAATAATTTCATTTTCAAATGAAATATCTTTAAAAAACTTTTATTTTAGGAAAAGTGCTAATGCTTACCGCTTCTTGAAGAGTGGTTTTGGAATTGGAGGCGGTGCTATTATCATTGGGGGGAAAGCGAAATTCATGCATCATCCAATCAGTTTTGGTGCCTTTTCCTGCACTTCCACGGTAGTAAACAAGTGTTTTCTTGAGGCCAATGCAGTCACGACCTTCTCCTCCTTCAGAATACACTGACTTGTCGATGCCAGTTGCTTTCCAAAACCCAGACCCCGTCACTCTATTTGGCCTTACGCTGTTTCTATATTTTCTCCCTCTTTTGCAAAAGAAGTATCCTTCCTTGTCAGGCGTACTGCTAATTTCTGCATGCATAAAAAATTAGTTTTATCCAAATATTCATTTAAATGCCCCCAAAGAAAGGATTAAAAAAAATGATTGAGCAGCACCATGACAACAAAAGGGTTTTATTCTTTTAGATGCTATCTCCACTCCACATGAATATCATGGAAATTCTTTATCTTCTTTATTACCTAGCAGTGATTAATAAACCCTAGTTTTCATAATTTTCAGGACGAGGCTATATATATGTAGATATATGACACGTTAGGTTTATGATTTCTACTTATATTCAATAATAATTTAAGCATAAAAGATAACAGGATTGGATAGAAGCCATATATGGAAAAAAAAATTCACTGAAAAAAAAAAAAAAAAATCTAAAAAAAACCCTTGATTTGAAGCTTTAAAAGTGATCCTGTGAGAGGGATGAAAAATTATTTGTCTTCGAAAAAATAGGGCTGCACCTGAGAACTACGTATAGCACTAGTTAATTAGAAAGACTCAAGCTAGCTAGAATCAACCACACTTATTTCGAATCCATTTCTTTCATTTGATTAAACCAAGAACAAGATAAAATTATTATCGTTTTGATAATATCAAACTAGCTTCCAAAAAAAACCTAGAATTTGAGTACATCAAACCAAATTATTAAGAAAAGATAACTAAAGAAAATTAAGTAATTTAAAAGCTGATAAACTGATGAGTAGTATGTCATACTTGGAAGATCCCAAGGATCATGTTTGTAGACATCAATCTGTTTGATGAGTTCGATAACGATTGGTTTCTTATCAACTTTTCTTCGAAGATAAAACCCTAAAAGTTCTTCATCTGTTGGATGAAACCGAAACCCTGGAAGCTGCATCTCCTGATGATCATCCTTAGAGCTCGAGCTATTTTCAGTGTTCATGGTTCTCGAACATCAATCTTCTTCAACCCTGTATAATATTTTTCTGCAGCAAACGCAATGCTAGTTGAACATGAAAGAACTTTCTATATAATGTGAAAAAAGTCTTATCAGGGTTGGTTTTTTCTCAGGTCAAGTCATTCGCTCGTCTTGACTCCAGAGGATGACTCCGTAGCCAAAATTGATATTAGAATAATTCTAAATTAACGCTCAGCATATTAAAATACTACCGTTTCTAAATTAATTACTTCAACAACATCCTTTAAACATCTTAGGGTGGCAATAATTAATGCAAATGACAGCACGTTTAGCTACCATGGTAGAAGGTTTTTACTTGGCAACACATTGAATTTATTTATTTCTTTTTTTGATGACGGGTGTCTAGGATAGCTTACGTATACCTCTACTAATTCTTTAAGACCCTGGAACTACCGACCAGAAAATAATTCTTATAGTTACCTCTATTAACAACCGAAAAGGGATTCAAATTCAAAATTTTTTAAGTAATACATCCAAAAGTCATTTATCGAACCACTCAATCACCCAAAGGTAGTTATATAATACATTGAATTTATTATTATCCAAATTGATAGTCTACTAACTTATAATTACCAGATTTATTTAAAAAGTTTTATTTGTTTATGCACAGAAAGAAAAATCAGCTATCTGATATAGGAATATTAGAACCTGTCAAGTTTGAAAAATTTAATGCATGCTTTCAAATTGGTTAAAAAGAACAAGAAATGTCATAATCTTATACTTAACCACGATTGAATATAAGTAAATGTGCATCAATGCATAGTTAATTTGATGAGGGAATTATATTAGAATTAACCAAACAGATCATCCAATAAGTCTTAGAACAACATGAGCAGCTTTGAAGAATATTTGCCCCTCAAAAATAAAAAATAAAAAAGTATAAAAGAAACAAAAAAGAAGTCAATCTCGTGGATTTCTGTTTATATAGTTGAATTACAAGAGATAAAGAAGATCAACCACCCTAAGTAAAAATCATCCGATTACAAGGATTTGACATTGTGTTTTGTGTACGATGTCAAAGGTGTATACTTTCAATTCATTAATTGAATAAAATAACATAATAGTGTTAAGGATAATATTCAAAGTGTTGAAACCCAACAGTGTGCTTCATATATTATAATCATATATTAGTTTTCTTCTCTAATGATGTTAAAATTGAAAACTATATCCTCAAATTACATTGCTTGTAAATTCAAATTAAAACTAAAGTTTTCTAGAAGTTGCGTGCAAAATTTGACCAATTATGATAACATTAACCTTTGTAACATTACAACAATTTTCCCAATTTAAGAGAATTGGAGAACTGAAATTGCAACTAATAACGACAACTTAAACGCTCCGAGGAGCAATTACCAAACATAAAATATTTTTTCAATCTTTGACTTGGTGAAGCTTGACTTAAGGTTAATTCAATGTCTTTGTCTCGGTATATTTAATTTTAAATTACCGCAATACTAGAATAGGCCCATCTTATAGTTTCTTTTATCAACACACTTCCTAACAATGTGGATCACATTTTAATTAATAGTCTAAATTTTAATTTTCTCCTAGGTTTGAGCACTTTAGTTTTTTTTTTTTTTTTTTTTTTTTTTAATAATCGAGAGTGTTCAAACTAGCTTACGAATACTTCAACTAATCCAATAGGACCTTGAAACTATCGATAGGGTAAGAGCGGTCACACCTATTAGTAATCGAGGAAGGACTCGAACATAAGACCTATTAAGTAATACACCTAAGAATTCTTATCAAACCATTCAACCACCTAGGGGTTGACTATGTATATTTATAAATCCCACAAGTACTTCTATTATATGTATGTTGAAGATTATATATGTAGTCAAGGTGCGCGTAAGTTGACCCAGAAACCTTGGTTACAAAAAAGAAAAAAGAAAGACTATATATGGGTTGTGCCAATATTACATAGATAATTATGTCACATTAGTGATTTTATTAATTATAAGGAATGGGATTAATTAATTGAAAACCCTAACCGTTAAATAATAATCAATGTTCTTGGTCTCCATAACACAAATCATTTGACCAAGATGTGTTGCACATATCTTTGAAATCATTAAAATGTTTACAATTTAAAACGAATATAAATAATGTATGGAGACCAAGCTAGGTGATCGTGGAATCGTATATATCCATGGAAGAAAGATGAGAAAGCTGACAAAAGCTGTTCACCATATTGAAATTGAAGTATTCAAACCAATTAAAAAGCACAAATCTGTCATGTGTTGCCTAATTTAGAATCAAACATAACACTGTGATAGTAAAAGATTGACTTCTATTTATTGCCTAGTCAAGATATATGGATCATCAATTGGCCATGGCCAGTTCAAAGGGATACTGCAGCTTTTACTCTTCAAGAATGAACCAGTCTTTGATAGATATATACAAGACTAAATCACAGTCATGAGTCTTCAAGTTTTGTATTTTACTAAAATTAAATTTTTAGGGTTAATATTTCTTCAAATATTAACTGCAAACACATGCTATGATAGAAACTTGTCATTGACATATTCCACTTCTATAAATATGCGTCTAAAATTTCATTTTTATCCTGGTTATATCTTATTTCTAACGACAATAAATTCATGTAGTGTTGTACGGTCAATCCGGAAACATGGATTCACGTTACGTGTCATTTCATTTTAGGTTAACTTTATTTTCAAGTTTACCATTGTAATAGTATATAAGCTAACTTTTCATCCAAAATGAGGAGATTTGTTCAGATGTCTCATTCATATTTGGTGCGAGCCACGTTTGTACACAAACATAAAAAGCAATATAGAAAAAGTGGACGGAAGATTTGCACCTAGCATTTGAACCACCTTAAAAATCTTTTATTGTTTGTGTCTTTCATTTATTAATTGATCCCACATCGGATAGCATGTTTCATACAATCTCTTACGTAGATTTTATCACAGATTCTACGTACTTTTTGTTGATGAAAATCACAGCGTCAACATATAGAAATGAGAAATTCCACAAATTCAATATATTCAATTTAATAACCATCAATTATGTTAATTGTAGAGATAGAGAAATTCATTTGTGACATTAGTATTCAGTTTATGATACCATTGACGTGCCGAATACACATATATATATTTGTATAATTTAAAATTCTTATTAATGATAAGTATTTGGCTGACTTGATAGTATGAAGGGCTAGGTCAAGCATGATATTAGGAATTTAATAAATTGTATTTATAAGTTTATTGGAATTAATTATGAACTTGAAGTTTGAATGGTCTTAAGGAATGTAACTCTGTTGAGAATTATAACATATGGTTTAAATTTCAGAGCCCTTTGTTTATATATATAATATAAATATATTTTATGAAACTTGGTAAAGGTTCTTTGAACAAACTTTAGATACATAATATGATATAGTAAAAAATTATATATTTATAAGGGTTTTAATTATAAATATTAATTTAAACATGTCTAAAACCCGATGTTTGAAATTGGAAATTGTTAATTTAATAATTTCCATTGTACTTTGGCTTCTATTTCGTACTAAAAGTCTCTCAGCAAGAGAATAGATGCTTTGGAATATTTATTTATACTATATAATATAAAAAATTCTCTGTATCTTAAGACTTTGTACAAGTTATACAATAATATAAGTTTTTTTTTTATATATATTTTATTATTATTATTATAAAGTCAATTGTCACATGAATTGACCAAAAAAGAAAAGTTGAAGTTGTTGCCCAGAACCAAGAAATTTTATTTATAGACCTAAGAATGTTATGCTATGTGAAGAAAAAAGAGATCCATTCAAGTTACTTCTAGTCTAAAATATGTTCCACATACAAACAATCTTAAAAACTACTTTATAATATGAAAATAAAAACTAAATTTGTATTATTTTATAATTTTAATAATCTAGAAACCTTCCGACCTCATTTTGAGAATACAAGATCAAAACTGAAGTCCCGAAAAACCCTACAATCTTTAGGAAACAGAAAACAATGGTATTCGGCCATGCATCTCCTCTCCATACTTTCAATTTTTTCAGTTTCCTCAAACTTGTGCATAGAACAATTAGAGAAAACAGAGAAGAAATCAAAACATTGGCAAAAATCTGTCAGACTGAAAGGAAGCGAAAAAATAGGATTTCATACTGTCGCTAAAATTTCATCACAACCCATCACCATAAATTTCCAATCGGTTGAAAACCAGGCATGCATACAAAATTTCTCCTGGTATTTTCTCTAGAAAATTAGAAAAGAAATACAATTATGAGAAAACAAAAAGGTTGAGTTACAATAGATGAAGTGTATATTAACTATTAACTATCATACAACCAAATGTTTAAAAATCAATTATAATACACTAAACCACCTACCACATTGATCTTTACAGAATATTTATGGTCAGTTTGTTCATACAGGATAAAACCTACTCTGTAATCAAACTAGAGAAGCATTTTCAAGCTTGATGAGGTCTCCATTTTTTATCTTGTTGAGTATATGTCCCATTCTTCTGGGAGGCTCTAATTGTATCTTTAAACTTTGACTATTGTTATTTCGTATGGGTACATCCTACCCTGAATTTGGATGTATTCTTCAACTTCAGTATAAGAATTAGAGTCCAGCCTGGCAATGTCATATCTTGGGAATATGGCAAATAAAATCTTCCCCTGCTTCCATATGGAAAACAAAAATTTGTATACTAGTTCAAGAAGAGAAATCAACCTTTTAAATGGCCAGCTTTTGAGTTGAATTAATACGACATACCTTCACTCTCCTGTATGATTATAAGTTGCCTAAGGTTCATTTGATTTCGGCAGTTGTCTGTCTTTATGAACACAATGGATCATCTGGCAGCAGTTGCATCCACCTAACGAATGGACAAGCAGAACCAATTAAATTACTGAATAGAATCATTTTGAGAAAATAACTGTTGGGTAAATCTTTTGAGCAATGATGTAATCAAAGCAGTTGTCCAAGTATTTCAAAAATATTAGATCGTAATGTTGAATGGCCTTGTACATTCAATCATACCTTTAAGAACTGGATGCGATAGAGATTTTGAATTCACTACTCATGGGGACTCAACATGATGCTTAATGTCTATACGGCAATCTCTTGGCCTTTGATATACCACGTTCCAATGACGTCATGAAGTAGTTATCTTGTGGTATCCCCTTAATTGATATTTCATTAATGAGGTTTACAGCCTTATCTACATCACCGGTTGCAAAGTAGCCACATAAAAGCGCTGTGTATGTCACAATATCAGGTTCTAGTCCTCTGCCAATTATTTCATCAAAGACTCTAATAGCATGCTCAAGGTTCTTTGTCTTACAGCACCTCGCAATCAAAGCTGTGTAACATACAACATCAGGCTTTATATCCATTTTTGCCATCTCATTCCAAAAAACTGAAAAATCCACTACCTCTTCTTTACTTTGCAAGGCATTTTGGGAGGAAGAAGATATATTTTTATTTACTTTTGAATGAGTGTCAAATAAAATTGTATAGGTTACAACATCAGGTTTAATCCCTCTCCGCTTCATATCACTAAAAAGATGACATGCTTCCTGTAAACAATTCATTTTGCAATAGCTGTGTATCATCTTTGTATAAGTCACTAGATCAGGAGTTAATCCTTTCTTGATCAAGACATCAAAGATCAACTGTGCCGCTCTCATTTCTCCAATCTGACGAAATGCATCTATCAGTTTATAGCAAGAATTTTTTCCCACTAAGATTCCACGCTCAGACAATCTCATAAATAGTTGAAAGGCCTTCTTTAAATGGTTTGCTTTGCAGTAACCATTAACCATGACAGTATAATTTGCCAAACACTTCTCTTGTAAACCATCTAAGAAAACTTCAGCTTCCTTCACCCTGCCTTCCATACATATGCCTTTAATGATCATGTTGTATGTGCTCGTATTAGGTTTCAAACCTTGTGTCGTCATATAATCTAAAAGATCAACTGCCTTCTGTACATAGCCATATCTTGCAAACCCACCAACAAGTTTGTTGTAAGTTATAATATCAGGCTTATGCCCAGACTTATTCATTTCCATAAATAATTCCCAAGCATTGATGAGTTTACCTTGACGACAATAACCAAAAATCATATTTGTGTAGTTGACAACATCTGGAACCATCAGTTTTCTCTTCATCTCATTGAACAATTCCATGGCTTCTTCTACTTTCCCAAGTTGGCATAAAGCACGCACTAAAACATCATAACAAACATTGTCAAGGAAGAGGCCCTCATCTTTGTACTCCTTAAATTGATCTATAGCTTCAGAAGTCATACCAATCCGACATAAACATTTTAAAATCGAGCTAANTAGGACGGGACTCAACACTCAATTTCTCATAGAAGGATATGAAATAAAGCTAGGGGATAATGTAATTCATTTTTATTTCAAGACGGGGGGGTGCTTTGGTGGCACCGCACCGGTATATACACATATTAAGTTTTTCTCCGTTGAAGTAGTGATTTCCTGTACCAGATATTTCATATCTTCCTGTAGTGAGTGGACTCTCGGGGAAGAAATGTTCATAATTTCGCCCTGGTTGACAGGCTCAGGAAGCGAGCAAGAAGTTCAAAGACAGCGCAAAGGGCACAGAAGAACGTTTTCTAGAAACTGGATGAGCTAAGCAAATCCCCTTCTTTGATCACTTAAAATAGGTATCCATCGGGCAAAGAGAAGACATTCCAATACGATCTGGAACGAAATGAGAATCTCCCTTTCAATAGGGATCGGTACTCTCCAATCAATGGTCCTAAGTCAAGATTCAGCGACGGAGAAGTTCTGATAATCCAATGGAACAAAACTTCTTTTCTCACGAGAAATGGGGTCAGACGTGGGCTATCCGATATGAGGGAATGTAAAGGGCTCAACTGATCTATTCTACGCTATTACTTGGCTTGGCGAAGATGATCTCTTTAGGGCGGTGTCCCTGGAGTCGTCCCACCTCAACAGAATTTTCCAATAGAACGATTTCTCGAAGGCGAGGGTTGCTCAGTCGACCTTTAGAAGATGAGGCTCAGGTGAAGGCAGAGGTTCAGGAGAAAGAGAGTAGATCGGTTCAACAAAGCATGGCTAAATGGAATTTAGGAGTCAGCAGAGCTACAAGCCTCACGCTGCCTAGACTAGCCGTCCAGAGTCGAGTAGTTGTCGTCCGTGAAAGAAAAAGCAAAGTCCTGAGGCAATGCACGATCGCCGTTATTGCTTGCACCCTCCGCTCGGTCTCGTTCGTTTAGCTTCTGGCTCGCTCTAGTACTTTCCTTTGAGAAGACCTGCGCTTTGCCACCAACAGCTGTGACTTACGCTGGCTCAGATCAGTCGCACTCCCTACGCTCGCCTTGCCTGGGCCACCCGCCGCAAACCTCAGAGATACCGCCCGAAATAGATGGAGAGTGGGTTAGCTCGATAGGTGTAAGTGGACGGCTGGAAATTGAAAATTTCAGCAGCAAGTCTCTGAACTCTTCAATGCCTTTTCACGAGTTTGGACTGTGCAAGTTTGTAACTTTGAAGTTTGAATACTAGCTAATAGAGTTTTGTGTTTTAGTTTGAGGGTGTTTGTGACGGTAAAATAATTTTTGTCTGGAATAATAGTTATAAAACCCTCCGAGGTTTATCCTATATCTAAACAGCATTGATAGTCTTACAAAATAGCCTACAAAGGAGGTATACAAAGTTAACCTCCATCCTTCCTCTTCATCATTTCTTTCTCTCTTTTTTTCTCTTTTTCCGTTTTTTCTTTGTTTTTTCTTTCGCTTTATAAACTTTTTTATAGACTTCTTTGTAAGGATAGATTTATTAATATCTAAATCTCTGGCTATCAAAAATAACACTAAACCCCGCCGTCACATATGGGATTATGGAGTGGCCGGGGTGTATTTATCTTTTATATATATATATATATATATACATATTTTAGCTTTTATATTATTTATTAAATAAAGTGTTGGTACACAGAGATGCTTATGACAATTCATAATCATTATTTGCTCTAATCCATTACTATTACAAGGGTTTAAATTTCTAAGAGAAAAAAAAATAACAAGACAAGAATATATGGCCTAATCCTGTCCAATAATCCAATATGTAATTAAAGAATAATGAATCGTCGTTGTTCAACAACAAGATATCTAATGAAACCATCGTTGAAATTGAAAAAGATCTCCCATCGACAAGTGCATAGCAACTATCAACAACCTTTCAACAAAAAAGTTAAAACAAGTGAATTATAATACACTTTGCGCACCTGAACTACGACAAGAAAAATTAATCTTTACATAATATTTTGGGTCGGTTTGTTCATACAAAGATCAAATTCTTCATGGAAGTCAAATAAAAATATACCGTATTGAAAAGCATTGTTAAGCTTTACCAAAGCTTCCTGGTTTTGTCTTTGTTTACTATATCTCCCATTCTTCTGAGGTACTCAAAACTTGTCTCTTCTTTTTCCAAATGGGTATTAGCCTACTCTGAATTTGGATGTACTTCTTGTCCTACTTCAAGATATGAACTTGAGTCTAGCTTGTCCGCCATATCATATTTCAACAATATGCCAAATAGAATCTTACCCTGCTTTGATATGAAAAAAGAAAAGTTGTTTACCAGTTCAGGAAGTGAAAACTATCCTTTTACCGTCAAGTTTTGAGTAGGATTAATATGACTTACCTTCACTCTCCTGTATGATGCTAGTGTAGCCAAAGGTTCATTTGATTTCTGCACTTGTCCGTCTTTATGGACAAAATTGATCATCTGGCACCGGTTGCATCCACCTAAGGACTGCAGAAGGAAGCATAAATAAGTAAAATAAAGAGAGATGAGAAATTGGCTCAGCCTTACGCTCGTTTAGAAGAAAAATTAAGTAAATTCTGTGTTGATTGCCAAACTACAATATTATGCATACACATTCTATCCCATTGAACATTAAGTGATGACAAAAGCTTAAGTTTGTCTGATATCATTGCGCTTGGATTGCAATGTAAGAAATCAGATAAAGCTTGGAATTCTATTCGAAGAAATGTAAAAAACCAATATGGTTCCCATTCAAAGTAACAAGAACTTGCCGTAAAATGGTTGTTTCCAATTTTAAGATTTCTCCACCTATCTTCAGCATACGGTTCACCTCCAGATAAGACAAGGTTGGGCCGAAATCTCATATAATTGACTTGAACCGGTGCTCCATGAGTACTTTTTTCTGCATCCACTTGTAATGTATAAATCATATTTACAGGAAAAAAAAAAGCAGAAGCAACAAATTTTCAATCAACAAATAACAATTTTCTTTTCTTTTTCTTTTTCTTTTTTGTCTTCAAACTGAGAGCCGAAAGTAGTAAATGTTCACTGACCTGTAGAAAAGTGATATATATATAATGAAGGGCAACAATTAGATTCTTATATCACAGTAATGAGTAGTGTAGAAGAACTTACTCGAGCTTAATCTACTGTTGAGATCCGATATGCTCTCCTCAGATAACAATAAAAATTGAGCTTCATTAGAAAAATTCAATCTGCTGTCCAAATCTCTGCACATGCCAACACTTCTGCTCTTATTCACACACACAGCAGACTTGGAGCTAGAACAATGGAGTAGTATGCAAGGACGACCAATGGCTTTGCTAAACCATAAGTTGACTTCATCTGTGTAACCATGTACTTCATATCTAAAAATTAACAAATAACAATTATCATGCAATTTTTAGAGCCAGTAGTCTTACTAAAATGCATTGTGATGAAGAACATAATAGAGAGAACAAGGGTGGGTGTTATCCAAAAAGTTACCATAACTGAGTGTTAATATTACCTCTGAGCACGCAAATTAATTTCTTCTCTCCCACCATTATCGGAATCTGGTTTTAGATTGATTGACAACTTATCTCTGCAACGTGGTGATTCTACAAACATTATTTGTTGATCGAGGTCTATAAATGTAGTAATGAAGCACATTTCCGGAACCTTCAAAAAAGTTTCAGATAACTTATGAGTGTTCTTCTTCCTTTGTAAAATGAAGTAAAAGAATGGACAAAATTATACTTAAATAATTCACCTTTTTCTGAGTAAGAATTTCACCAGTTGGACTTTGAAGAAGCCACTCTCGATCATGTAGTAGGCCTGCTTCATAACAAGAAAGGGGTGAAATGCCTTTCAGATTAATGTTATAGATGTAGTGAGATACCACTACTACAACATATAAACCTGAGATTTCTATGGAAATAAATTGACATTCCTAATGAATCTTAGTCCCCCCAGTCCTTGCAACTATACTGACTAGCCCAACTAGCGTATAAATAACTTTTTGTTTCCCATTTTCTGGTTCGCAAGAGTCGTCTCTTTTCATGAAAAACCAAAAAAAAGAGTTTTATTTGTTTTCAAGGGCTCAGTTCACATTCAACAGATTTCCCCTGCTTTATGAAATCAGATTTGAAGCTTTGGACAGGGTAGCATTAAGTTTCAACCTGCTGCTATTCACTAGGCCGTCGTAAAACCATTAACAAGTTTAGTTCTGTCTACAGCTAATTTAGGTCAGCTAAAGGCTTCATTTATGTACATTTGGGAATTGTTTTAAATATTTGCATTTTTCAATTTCTATTTTTCTATATTTCTCAACAGTACAGCCTAACAAATATATACACACTACAATTACATATATACCCTTGACTACATATATACATAGTTTCCAACACTCCCCCTCAAGCTGGAGCATATATATCTATCATGCACAGCTTGTTACAAATATAGGTTACCTTTTTACCAACTAGAGACTTTGTAAAGATGTCAGCTAGTTGTTCCCCTGTTTTAACATGATTAGTAAAAATTAGCTTTTGTTCAAATTTCTCTCGTACAAAGTGACAATCCACTTCTATATGCTTAGTCCGCTCGTGAAAGACTAGATTGTTTGCTATATGTATGGCTGCTTGGTTTTCACACCACAAGTCCATAGTCCCCGAATCACCAAACCCAATTTCTCTAAGAAGATGTCTTGTCCATATAAGCTCACAAGTAACCCCTCAAGCTAGAGCATATATATCTATCATGCCCAGCTTGTTACAAATATAGGCTATCATTTTACCAACTAGAGACTTCGTAAAGATGTCAGCTAGTTGTTCCCTTATTCTAACATGATTAGTAATAATTAGCTTTTGTTCAAGTTTCTCTCGCACAAAGTGACAATCCACTTCTATATGCTTTGTTCGCTTGTGAAAGACTGGATTGTTTGCTATATGTATGGTTATTTGGTTGTTACACCACAATTTCATAGTCCCCGAATCACCAAACCCAATTTCTCTAAGAAGATGTCTTGTCCATATAAGCTCTCAAGTAATTTGTGTCATAGCTCGATACTCGAACTCGGTTGTTTTTTACTTTTCCAAGAGATAAGATTTCCTCCAATAAAAACACAAAACCCAATCACAGATTGTCTATCCACAGAGGACCCTGCCCACTCTGCATCTGAAAATCTTTCTATCTTATTATGACCGTGATCACTGTAAATAATCCCACTCCAGGGGCTCCTTTTAGATACTTCAAAATATAAAAGACCGCATCCCAATGAGATGTCCTAGGAGATGACATAAATTGACTCACCACACTCATTGAAAAAGCAATATCTAGACGTGTTACTGTAAGATAGTTCAACTTTCCAACTATCTGTCTATATTTCTCTAGATCACTAAACACCTCTCCATCCTCAGCATTCAATCTCACATTAGGAACCATAGGAGTGTCACAAGGCTTAACCTTAATTAAGCCCATTTCGGTCAACAAATCTAACAAATACTTGTGTTGAAAGAGGAAAATCTTTTTCTTACTCCGAGAAACCTCGACTCCCAGAAAATACCTTAAAGTGCCCAAATCTTTTGTGTGAAATTTGGAAGCCAAAAAGTTTTTTAAACTCTGAATGCCAACCATTACCAATAATTATAATGTCATTAACATAAACAACCAAAAGAATGATGCCAGAACTAGATTGCTTATAAAAGACACAATGATCATAAGCACTCCTATGTAAACCAAACTGAGTCACCACTTCGCTAAACCTCCCAAACCAAGCCCGTGGAGATTGTTTTAAGCCATATAAAGATTTCCTTAGTTTGCATACCTTTCTTGACTCCCCCTAAGCAACAAACCCCGGAGGTTGCTCCATGTAAATCTTTTCAAGAAGATCACCATGTAAAAAGACATTTTTTTACGTCAAGTTGGTGAAGAGGCCAACTATATGAAGCTGTAAGTGAGATGAATAGCCGGACAAAGGTCATTTTAGCCACTGTAGAGAATGTCTCAGAGTAATCAATACCATACGTCTAGACATAACCCTTAGCAACCAACCGAGCTTTCAACAGAGCCACAGACCCATCAAGATTAGCCTTCACTGTGAAAACCCATTTGCACCCAATGGCCTTTTTATTTTCAGGTAAATCCATTAAAACCCATGTCTCATTATGCTCTAGAGCCAACATCTCTTCTTCCATAGCCCTTCGCCACCCATCATGAGTAATTGCTTCAAACACAGAGCTGGGAACAGACATAGAGCCTAAAGAGGCAATAAAAGACTTGGAAGACAAAGACAAAGACAAAGAGGGATAGGAAACAAATGAGGAGATAGGATAAGAACAAGAGCGCTTACCTTTACGAAGAGCAATGGGAAAATCAAGGTCAGAAGTAGGAGGAACAAGATCTGAGGGCGAGGCAGTGGATCAGATGCTGATGCAGGTGCCTCATGGTGCTGGTGAACCTTGAGAGAGTATACCTGGGTGATAGGAGGACGAGATAGTAGAGGACTATGATGGGTAATGTTATCAACAGGAAAATCATCAGGGGTGCTTCAAGAGAGGTAGATGGAATGGAGGACTCAGCATATGGAATGGTTTCAAAAAAGGAAACATCAGCTGAGACAAGATACTTACCTAGGACAGGAGAAAAGCAATGATAACCCTTATGATATCGGGAATAATCCAAGAATATACACTTGAGAGATCTAAGTTCTAATTTGAAGACATAGGATCTAACATCTTCAACAAAGCACGTGCACCCAAACACTTTAGGAGGAAGAGAGAATAAAAGCTAAGATAGAAAAAGAATGGAGTATGGGATTTGACCACCCAAAATAGAGGAAGGCATGCGATTGATCAAGTGACATGCAGTAGAGACAGTATCTGCCCAAAATTCTGTAGAGACTTTCATGTGAAAGCGGAAAGTACGAGCGACTTCTAATAAATGACGATTTTTGCATTCAACAACCCCATTTTGCTGAGGTGTATATACACATGATGATTGATGAATAATACCTCTAATAGACAAAAAGGAGGAGAAAGGTGCAGAAAAGTATTCTTTGGCATTATCACTTCAGAAAATTTTAATAGATGAAATAAATTGATTTTGTATTTCAGCATAAAAGGTACAAAATATGGAGAATAATTCAGAACGATTTTTCATAAAGTACAACAAAGTCACACGTGAAAAATCATCTACAAAAATAACAAAGTATCGATATCCAGACTTAGACAACATAGGGCAAGGACCCCAAACATCAGAGTGTATAACATCAAAAGGGGTTGTGACTCTTTTGTTTATCATAGGGCTATAGGACACTCGATAGTGTTTCTCAAACTGACATGCCTCACACTCAAGGTGTGACATTGACCTTACACTAGGACACAACTTTTTCAAAATGGAAAGGGGAGGATGACCAAGGCGACCATGTAATATGGATATAGATAAATCACTGGTACACGCAACAGGTTGAGGGACTAGAGTGGAGACATCATCAAGCATATACAGGCCACCTGATATACGACCCCTATCAATAATTTGCCTTGTCTCAAGATCCTGAAATATAAAATGAGTAGGAAAAAAATAAACACCATAGTTGAATGCATTAGTAATTTGACTAACAGATAATAGGTTAAAGGGAAAATGAGGAAGGCACAAAACAGAGGAGAGAGACATAGATTTGGTGAGATGGGCGATACCACATCCAATAATAGGTGCAGTAGACCCGTTAGCTAAGGTAACAGAAGACAAATCGAAAGAAGGTGAAAATGAGGAGAGAATACCTGTATCGCCCGTCATATGGTGAGTAGCATCAAAATCAATGATCCAGTTACTACTAGAAGTGGACAAACAGGCTATAGGATTACTTAACTGGGTTAATGTAGTGGTAGTCGATGGGATGGATGAGTGAGAGCTAGAATGTTGAGTGAGGCGAGCATATTCAGCTGCAGAGATAGTAACCTGCGATGGGGTTGGTAAGAGACCATCTTGAGTTGCAACATGAGCAAGCTTCTGAGTGATATTCAGGGGCTTCCCATGGAGCTTCCAACAATTCTTCTTTACATGACCCTCAGCACCACAATGATAGCAAGTACGAGGGCCATTACCACGATTGTTCCCAGTATCACGACTTGCCCCTTTGTTGCCTTTGCCATCACTAGGCTTCATGCTAGCTAGGCCGCATGATCTATATTAGGATCCTTAAGGATTTCTTTGTCTTTAGAAACTCTTTGATCTTCTCCTTTACTAACTTTGAGAAGTCGAGCAAAGACATCCGTAAGAGAGAGAAGTGTCTCGCCGGTAAGAGGCTATGTACGAGCTATCTCGTATTCTAGTCTCAACCCAGCCAGAAAACATTGCACTACCACTTGTTCTTCTTGTGCTTGCATCATCTTCACATCAGTAGGGACATGAAACATAGCCCTTTTTCCTTCAAAGGCTTGTTTTATCTCTGTATAATATTCGAGCAACGTCTTCTCTTACATATTTGCCCGGTAGATCTTCAATAACAATTCATGGGCATGAGACAAGTCTTGTCTACCAGCATACAAGAACTCTAGATACTCCCATAACTCTTTAACGGTATCACAATGACTAGTCACATTGTCCACGAACGAATCGAGAGTGTTCTAAATCTGATTGAAGAGCTTATCATCTTCCATGAGCCATTTTTTTTTAGTTTTACTATCACTTTCTATTTCCTTAGGCGGATCCTCGATTAAATGGTCTCCCATGTCAATGCTGGACACATATCGTCGGATAATCCGTTTCCATTGAATATAATTCTTTTTTCCCAATAACTTCCGATCAGTGATTTTGGTGGAGGAAGTGACAATTTCAGTCATCATCTTCTTACCGTCCTCTGCCATATTGTCTAGCAATTGACAGGGTCAAATAACTCCCAACTCCACAGATTTACAACAACCTCAACACCAAACAACCCAAGCAAACACAAATGCACCCCAATCTCAAACAACCAGAAAGAAACCAACCACTTTCTTGTAAAAGGAGTCATTGGGAACAACAGAGAAGAGAGAAACCAGAGGAGAGATTGCTGGCCACCGGAAAGAGCAAAGAAATCACGTCATCGAAGGAAGCAAAGGGATTGCGTCGCCAGAAAGTTGAGATGAACAAAGAGAAACTAGAGGAGAAATCGCCGGAATGAGCAGAAGAAAGGGACAAGTTAACTAGAACAGAACCAGCATTCATCAGAAAGGGAGAGGCCGAAAGCAGAAGTCGCCGGAAAGGGAGAAACCAAGAATAGACATCGCCGAAGATAACAGAGGAGGTCGAGGGTTCGTTGGGCAGATTCAGACGTCGCCGGAGAGAGAGAAACCATGAACAGAAGGTTCGTCGGAATCGCTGGCCGTCGAAAAACAGAAATGTAGAAACGAGTTTTAGGGTTTAGTCCCGCTCTGATACCATGTTTTCAATATTTGCATTTTTCAATTTCTATTTTTATATATTTCTCAACAGTACAGCCTAACAAATATATACACACACTACAATTACATATATACCCTTGACTACTTATATACATAGTTTCCAACAGGAATAATTATAACAGACAACAAAAAGTTACCTGTAATGCAAAGAGGCCAGCGTTGTACACTGAATCCTGCACATGATTTAATTGGGTAGAGAGTAACAGACTTTATAAAGTAATTTGAAGCTGAGAGTATTCTGTCAGTGCCTGAAATTTTGGGAACGAGTCAGACATTAGGTAAAAGTAGGCTAACATGCTAAAATCTTGTTCAGCATTTCTCTAGATCTTTAACAAAATGATTGAAAAGTAAATTGAAAAAAACGTAACTCTTGGTACACAAGCTAATAAATAATAAATAGTCATACTAACCTTCCTTTGAAAGGAGGATGGAGCTTGCTATCAACAGATTCCCATTTGCAGATTTATTAGGCAATAACACGAAGGAACTTTTTAAGAAATCAATAAATTTCTGTACGCAAGGAAAACATAAACTCAGGAAAGAGTCTCATTTAAATACACAGCCAAACAGCTGATAAATATGAAAAATCAACAAATTCATTGAAAATTTCACCCATGATATGAAAAGGGAAACACCGCACTAATAGAAAACAATTTTCTTTTTCCTTTTTATTTTATAACAATTCCAAAGTGAAATTCACAAGATGGTTGGAAGAACTTCAGTCTACCTTGGCATCTTCATAGGTTGACATGTAACCAAATGATATTCTAACAGCTCCAGCTGGTTTTCCACGTATTATGTCATTGTCATCCCAGCAAACATGTCCAGCCTGGACTCAAAGGACAACTTATAAGGATGTATTTAATGACTTGATGCCCTTTCAACGGAATTACCAAAAAGATAATATAGAAACTGGCCAGAGGATACCTCTATGTTTGAAAGAAGATCCAAGTGAGACAAGCCAAGATATTTTGCACAAGCACCAGGATTGCAAAAGCATCCTGTCTACACAAAAACATCAAGCAGAAGAACAAAAAAAGTCCTGTCAGAAACCTGCTAAGAGTGTGGTCTGTTCATTAATCCATCTTAACAAGCAGCAACCATTGCATTAGACTTTTGAGTTCAGCACTAAATTAACAATCTGAAATATTGCCAACCTACCTATTGCATCCGAGTTAATATAAAATAAGTATATAAGTTTCATTTTGCAAATCTCATTTATCTATAAGCATCAACCTTTTTACTTTTCTTCTTCCAATAGCTTGGCTTTTTAAGAAAAATAAAGATTAGATCATTAAAAAGAAACGGAAGTACATTTTTTGAGATAAGTACTGATTTAACTATTTGAACAAAATGATAAAGAAGTTATCCATGTTTAATGGCATTTCCCAAATTTACCCGCAACTGAATTCCTGATAGAGAAGCCAACTTTTCAACTTCACGGTAGCCAAACCAAGAGCCATCTGGCCTCTTCAAGTTGAATGTTACAATTGGACCCGATTCATGAGATGAAACCTAGAATATAGGAAAAATACGTAAGTTCTATAACCCCAAAACAAGCTGGCCACAAAAAGAACTGCAACATTTCTTGACTCATCCATAGCCACACAAACCAAACTAATCATTTTTTACACACAATAACATACGGTTTGTAAAAAGTAAATAGCAAAACTTGGCAGGCACAGAACACTTGAATATAATAACACAAATAACTGAACAAATACTTTTGGAAATGGGTTCTAAAAGTCCATAAGATATAAACTTTAAGTAAGAAGATACTTGGAGGACATAAATTTGGAAGAAGAAGAACTGAAACTTTATGAGCCATCAAGATTTACTTCAGCTGACACAAACTACTACCAATATATTATCTCCCAATAAAAGGAAATTGTGGGGAAAAAAAAAAGGCCAAACAGCTCATGACACCGTGTTGAAACCACAAAAAGAAAGCTTCGCATAAAACAAAAAGGGCTTTACTTAATAAGGCAATTCTTAATATTTCTTCCGTTGCAATTGCCACAGTTAAAAATAAACATCAGCATAATGTGTGAATCTTAGAAATATTCATCTACTAAACCACTTTTAGATATAGAACTAACCTTTGAAGACAGCCTTCCATAAATTTTGCAGATAGAAGCTCCATTGTCATGCCTCAAACCTAAGAGCATCTTCCTCACATATATAGCAAGTGATGTTGTATGCCTATAAGTCGAAAAAGTAAAACATGTTTTGAGAAGTGTGCACAAATCTGATTATAAATATTACAATAACATGCAAATTGTTACAGCAAAGAACTTTGCATACCGGCATATTGCAGATACAGTCAAAGAATTGATAAGATTGAACCCATGGTGGATGGATGCTATGCTCAGGAATGAAGCGGTGCCATCTTCAAACAACTCCTCAACACCTTGTCTCCTTTTAACAAAATCAATGTCAGCAATCGAGGCGGCAACTGTACCTGGAAAGTTTTTTTATGGTTAACAGAAGATACCATTTATATCATGTATCATGTACAAGGACGACATCCAAGCACAAACCTCCACTAAAGTAGGTCTTCTTTAGTAACTTTGCAACATCTGCAGATCACAATAATGCGGAAAACTTATCAGGAAAAACAATTTTGATATTCATTGAATTATATTAACTTTTTGTATCTCCATATTCTACATATGTAATGGCAGTCTAAACAGGACAGAAGCAATCATGACGATAGACAAGTTGAAAATAGTTAATTCATCTTCAACAGAAGATGGTAGAAATACAATTTACCCATTCAACTTGAAAAACAGATCTTGGAAGGAGAAACCAAATGATAAATAAATGGGTTATAAATCTATATTTTAGATTAATATATGGTAACTACATAGAAACTAATGTAGCTAGTAATACTTCTCTCGAAACCAAGGCATTTAAAATTGACCCTGAACACCTTCATACATAAGCACCAACATTTAGATGAAGGACATTATGTCTAGAACAATTCCTCATCAAGCGATGTGAATAATTTGGATATCAGAAGAACTTTTCACCAGATTTTATTGCTTACCATTTCGTATAATGAGAGCACCAAGTCCGGTTGGATAACCAAATATCTTGAAAAAACAACACAAAGGAAAACTATTAATACCTAATGATGGTTATTCAGTTTTCCTCAAATGTATATAGGTCAACCTTATAGAAAGACATGACAACAAAATCAGCAGGATACTTTGACAAATCTGGTGGTTGCGTGACAGACCCTTTAGCAGCATCAACCAAGACCATCCAATGCCCCCTAGATTTAAAAAAAAAAAGGAGGGGGGGCGGCACACTGGATCAGTTATAATCAAATATCAGCTAAAGGAGAAGCAAAGTTTCAGCATGCTCAATGAACTGATAAAGTAATTAATCAACAGTAAAAAGTTCATATCAAAAATCACATCCCATAAGAATATGATAGGAACCCACTCCCAAACTGATAAAAATTGGGCTTGGCAGTGATCTTTTTGTGGGCTTAAGTAGAACTCTCCTTGAAAAACCGGCTTGCCAAGGGAGGGTGCGCAAGCCCTTATAAACCACATGCCCACACCTTTTCCCTCTCAATGTGGGATCCTAACAGAATATGACAACTAAGAAATATCTTCAAGTTTGTGTTAGGTGGTTCTTCTTGCTTTCTACAGTTGCCACTCCCAACCCAAAGTTAGATTTAGTTAATCTGAAATCAACCAGCTGAGACTAGAATAAAACAATTAAGGCAGAAAGTGAAACAAAGGCCTAACAACTAAATGCTATGGTATATTTCACGTACTGGCTAGAAGGAGAGTTTTCCAATATTCTTGCTCGGTTCTTCTTCATAACATTCACCAAATCAAGGGTGAACCTTGAACCTGAGAAATTGCACTCCGAGGGAAAGGCAAATAAATTATAAGCATTACCTGCAATAAGATGAAGCAGAAGCTTTAACACCATGATGAAGTCTCAAGGAAATATCAATGCTGGACAGACATGTCTGGCCTTTCCCTCTTACAAAATTATCAAAATATTTGTTATAAAAGCTCAAGTTTCTCCCTAGAAAAAATAGTCTAAATCCTTTTCTTTTTTTCTCTTTTTTTTCTCTCCTTTAGATTATAAATACAATCTAAAAAACATCAGAAGCGGTTATCACATACAAAATACCTAAATTAATCTTAAGATTCACTTCAAAACAGCACCTCTAGGGTCTAAAGAAGATTTTACACAACCCTCAAAGTATTGTACATAAACTCACTTCTGTTTCAGAATCAGTAACCATACAAGCTCAAAACAATCTGGATACCTTACAGGCCTTAAGAAGTAATTAGCAAATATAAAGAAATCAAACATATACAAGTAATATTGGCTGATAAAAAGTTATAAACATTCTAGAAATTACAAATCATATAAGACCCTCAAAAACAATAACTCCAGTCAGAAAAAAATATAGAATGAGTAGAAAGCCTAGGTCTTCTCATGATCTTCAACAAAGATTACTTTTATTAGTTGTCATTCACCAATCTTAACTTACCTGCAGGCTCTATTTTGGCAAACTCAGGTTCATTTCTCCTTTGCACGGGATGCAAAGACACATTCATAGAAGTTTCAGGGCTTCTAGATAATCCATCATGGTCCACAGTCTCTTCAATATCTATTGCAAAGGCAGCAGCTCCATGACTAAGAGCGTATCTAAATATTGTTAAGAATAAACATGACTACAGATTTAGACTCCTGAGTACAAAAACAAGTTGAAATTTCCTAGCTCCATGCTTGTGCAGATATGGTGAAAAAAGATTTTTTTTCACTGAGAAAACATTAAGTATTTTTATCCATTTAATGTGAGATAAGTGACAACAATGGGTAATGAAAGGCAGGATACTCTCTGATCCCAAGTACACTATTATGATTCTCCATCGTGTACATAAAACAGCTCTGTTGGCTCCATGGAAAGGCCTCTCCAATCAGCTTCAAAGCTGCTGTTGCCCCAGAAGTAAATATACATTTGTAGTCCTCTGGAGAGGCATTGCAATAATCAAGGACCTATGTCCACAAAAAATTTAATACATCCTCCAAAACTACAAACAGAAAAAATAAAAAAATAAAAAAATAAAAAAATAACCTACCTCTGTTGATATTTACAAACACTAAAGAGCAAAATTTCTAAGGGTTAATCCCTGGACGTTTGCATTTATCACTTTAAATATTTAAGCATCATCTTTGTACAAATACACAAGTTTACGAAACCAAAATTACAATAAGATAAACAAACAGAATCAATAAAAACAAAAAGGTTTACAGAACCGAATAGAATGAAATCAAGCACATCCTGCATAGAGCATATAGTACCTGTTGGCGTGCTTCCCTTACAATGTCACAAGTTGTCGTACTAAAGTCACTTTGACTGTCTAAACTTGAATTAAAGATACGCAAATGAAAAAAAATAAAACAAACAATAAAATGAACTTGAAGCATGCTGTAGGTTCCCTTTTAGGAAGGCCTACCCCCTATCAAGCTATCGAAGTGAATCATTGTTCTAGTCTTTTAATCCGCTTAAATAACAACTAATTAATCAAAACTGATCTGCATTACTTTTCATGTGCCATATGCCAAGTGCTTTTCATGTGCACCCAGCATTCTTGCTTCTGCTTATCAAAATTATATGCGTCCTAGACCCATTTGAAAACAAATTCAAAATATCCTTTTGTCTTGAGCATCCAACGGCAAAACTAGAACTCACCTAAACAAAGATTTACATAAAACGAAAACCATAATTAAAATTTAACTAACTTATAAAAGCTTTCAACATCATAAACAACAAAACTTTGTAAAAACAGGATACGGGGATTTCCATAAACATTAGTAGTAAGATCTTTGAAGATTGCTTCCATTTGCAACTCAGAGTATAAAGTTGCCCCAGCATGATCCAAGTAAACACTACCTACAATTGCCAATGCAAAACAAAACAATTTCATCAAAATTTAAAAAAAAAAAAATGGAGAAACAAATAATCTAAGAGCTAAAGTTTCAAAATTTCCTGAATTACAAACAAAACTCAACTCAAAACTGGTAACAAAATATATTCTCGACTCATTTTATTAACTTAATTACCCTATCTCTCTCAACAACCAAATAACTATCATATCTTGTGGTTCAATACAGGTTCAACATTGAGAGAAATGTGGGAAAATAATGAAGCTGACCATTCTCCAATCGCTTGAATTCAGTGGCTCTGATTTCGTCAATGGATTTTGGGCCATTTGGGTACCCATAATCTGCACCAAACTCCATAAAAAATTCTTCTTTATCTCCATAATCCATGCTTCGATTCAACGAATAGATTTCTTAAGTGTTTATTTATATGTTCGGTAAAAAAAAAAAAAAAAATTCAGAGACTTGGAGAGAGAGACAGAGGGAGCTGTGTTGTTAAGACAAAGACAGAAATTTTAAGGAGCGTTGTATTGGTACTTCTAAATTTCAAATGCTTAGTTGGACACGTGGCTAAATGGGTTTTTTTGTTCTCAGACATTCACCGCCTTCACTTCCGTACGGTATGAAAATATTTTTATTGAAATAAACATAAGAAGTACATGTTGTCCACGTATTCTAAAGATTTTTTATAAAGTTTTGGAGAAAACAATCTATAAAGATTAATAAATAAAAATAATCTTATGTATTATATTGAATAAAAAGATTGTTAGAAGTAGAACATCAATAATACAAAAATCTCAGGAGAAGTTATCTCACAAATTCCCATCGTGACCCTTGAAATAGAGTAGAAAAATCCCCAAAGCTTGTTTCAAATTGATTGTATTCAAGTCCAGCCCGCCATCAGCAGTAAGAACACAACACACTTGAAACTGAATTCTCAACTCTTCTTCTTAGACAAATAAAAATATTTGTCAGTCCTTTTTATGACCTACCTTACTATGTTTTAAAAGTCGAATAAATTAAGATAAGAATTTGAAACATTTTCTTTTTTAGTTAACTCAAATTAAAAAAAAAAAAAAAAAAAAAACATAAAGCAATGATGGTGAAATTTAATAGGGGAGATAATAGCCATGGTCGTAGTTGAATTATTGGAGTGGGATCACAGGCTTAAGCAAACAGCGATGCGTGGCAAGCTTTAACAAAGTGATTAAGAGGGCAGTCACAAGCGATTGATTAAATTGCAAATATAGATGATTTTTAAGCTAAATTGTGATTAGATTAGCAAGCAGGAACTCTTAAACCTTAATGATATTCTAAATTCTTCCTAAAAGCTTTTAACTTTACATAAAGAAACTGTATTCAGTCATTTGATTCCTTTAAGGAATTTTAATGCTTGAAGCATAGTTGGCCTGTTAGCAGGATTATCTGAGAGGCATACAGCAGCAATCTGCAGAACTTGAACCATCATTGGCTTTGAATCCGCATTGAGGACGGTAGGATCCAGAACATCAGCAGCCTGCCCTTTCTTAATCTTCTGAAATACCCATCCCACCAAATTGCCGCCTTCTTTCTCTTTGAAGTCGGGCCCAGTTGGCTCTTTCCCAGTCACCAATTCAAGAAGGATCACTCCAAAGCTATAAACATCTCCTCTCGTGGTAGATCTTCCACTCTGACCATACTCTGGTGGAATGTAACCAAAGGTTCCCGCAATGTCAGTGCTGACATGGGTTTCGCAGGCACTTATCAATCTAGCTAGTCCAAAGTCAGCAACTTTTGCCTCGAAGTCTTCATTTAGCAAGATGTTGCTGGCTTTGATATCCCTGTGGATGATGTGGGGGATGAAACCATGGTGAAGAAAAGCTAGCCCTTGAGCAGCACCACATGCAATTTTGTAACGTTTAGGCCAATCAAGGACTTCTAGAGCTCCAGTGCGATTCCTTAGCCAAAGATCTAAGCTCCCGTTTACCATGTATTCATAAACAAGGACCTTCTCCTCACCATATGAGCAGTATCCTAGCAATGGCACAAGATTTTGGTGTTTCACTTTACCCAAGGTTTCCATTTCAGCAATGAATTCTCGGTTACCCTGTGTTTTAGCCTGGCTTAACTTCTTAACTGCAACAGTTTTCTCATCAGGCAAAGTGGCTTTGTATACGGTTCCAAAACCACCGTCTCCAATTATGTTTGTCTTGCAGAAGTTGTTGGTGGCCTCAAGAATGTCAACCAAGGTTAATTTCAGGAGAGGCTGCTCAAATGTAGCAACGTTGATGCTCAAAGGCTCCTTGGATCTGCTACTACTTAACAAATAGAGATCTTGATCAATGAAACTATTTAGCTTGCTTTCCTCAGGATCATTTTGCCTGCGGCTTCTTATGATCCATTTCCGCAGAGCATATCCTACGGTTAAAATGATCAATGCACTTCCGACCACAATTCCAGCAAGTCCCCAAGCATGTAACAGTGCTGATTTATCAGGGGTTCTGATCTGGCAATCTAAACCCATGACTCTCCCACACAGATCTTTGTTCCCAGCAAGTGTAATTTTTGATAGGTTTTGGCAAATACCACTTTCAGGAACCAGCCCTTCCAATCCATTGTCTGCCAAATTCAGGTATTGCAGATTAACCAAATGGCACATCTTCTCCGGAATCTGCCCAGATAGCTTGTTCCTTGAAACATCAAAATATTCCAGTTGCATCAGGTTAGCAAGCTCTGGAGGAATCTCCCCTCTAAACTTATTTTCATGCAGATCCAAATTCGTTAGGTAGGAAAGGTTGCCTAAAAATCGTGGCAAGGCACCATCAAAGACATTATTACTCAAGTTCATTGTTTCAATCCTCCAAGCCATTATAGAATTCGAGAAGAGCCCATCAAGTGGACCAGAAAGACTGTTCTGCTGAACATAAAGCCCCACAAGGTTCAGCATCTGTGACAGAGATGAAGGGAGTTCACCATTAAGTTTATTGCAACTTAAATCCAAGTGATTAAGGCCTGTCAAGTTGCCAAAACCAGTTGGAACTGAACCAGACAACTTATTGCCAGTCAAATTCAGTTTTACCAAACTACCCAAACGACCTAAGCTCCCAGGGATGGAGCCCGTGAGCTGGTTATTCCCCAAATACAACCCTTGAAGCTTGAGGGAGTCACCAAATTCAAGTGGAATGGAACCTGTTAATAGATTCCCAGACAAATCCAAGGTTGTAAGATTTGTTAATCGAGAAAGCGATCCTGGAATCTCACCAGAGAGCATATTATTACTCAGCAAAAGATCCACCACCACCACGCAATTCCCTAGCTCTTCAGGAATTAAACCAGACAACCTATTATATGACAGGTCAAATACTCCGTGGTGCTGAACAAAGCTCAAATCAGGCATGCTAGTCTGACGAAAATATGAAGAAGCTTTTGATGGAATTGAGCCAGAGAGACTGTTGTGAGCGAGAACTAAGCACTGTAACTGAGCCAAGTCTGCAATCCGATCTGGAATAGAACCACTGAAATTATTGTTTCCCAGATCCAATGTGGTAAGTGCAATGCAGTCACCAAGCTCGTAGGGAATGCTCCCTTGAAAGAAATTTGAGTTCAAATTAAGAAAAGAGAGACCTGTGAGATTTCCTATCTCCTTCGGTATAAGCCCCTTCAACATGTTGTTACTAAGAACAAGCCTCTCCAATGCAACTGCATTACCAATCTCGCCAGGAAGAAAACCCTCTAACATATTATTTGCCGCAGAAAACTCCATCAAATTCGTTGAATTCCACAGACTCACTGGCAAAATACCAGTGAAATTGTTAGAATCAAGGTCCAGAACCATCAGCGGAAGCTCTGATAGATACTCAGGTATGGAACCATTAATTTGATTACTAACCAAAACCAACTGCGTAAGGTTAGTACACCGGACAAATACATCTTGAATCGTCCCTGAAAGTAAATTCCCATCCAGATCAATTTCCACAAGTGACTCTGAATTACACAATTCTCTCGGTATTGAACCAGACAAAAAGTTATTGCTTAAACTAAGGTGCTTCAACATGGAACAATTTCCGACCTCAGGTGGGATTTTGCCTATGAACCGGTTACTGGAAAGTAAAAGAGAATCCATTTCGTTCCACTTCCCAAGCCAAGAAGGCAATATTCCGGAAAGCTCATTTTTTTCAGCAGAAAATGTTAAGATTGGTAGCTGTGAAAGCTCCTCAGGCAATGACCCAGTTAATGAATTGAAAGAAAGCATCAAAGTCTTCAAATTCTTGCAGTTTCCAAGCTCTGCTGGTATGGAACCATTAAGCTCAGAGTAAACAAGGTTGAGTATACTCAAATTATGCAATTTCCCAATAGATTTTGGGATTTGACATTTCAATGGGTTATATGAAAGATCAAGTTTGCTCAAGGATTTCAACTTGGACAGTTCTTCAGGTAAAGGTCCTGTTATCGAACAAGTAGGTGAAAAAAAGTTTTCAAGAAGTGAAAGTTGGCCAATTTCTGGTGGTAACTGCCCAGTAAAAAGGTTTATACCAAGGTAAAGATCGGTGAGGTTTTTCAAGTTACCAATTTCAGAAGGAATACTACCAGACAAGGAATTATTTGAGACATCTAGAGAAGTCAAAGACTGTAAGTTTGTCAAGAGAGTTACAGGGAGAGAACCTGAGAGAAGATTGTTACCCAAGTCCAAAAACTGCAGCTGAGTCAACTCGCCGAGCTGACTCGGTAGAGTCCCAGTCAGTGCGTTGCCGGATAAATCGAGTGTTTTAAGCTGCTTCAGTTTCCCAAGCTCAGGTGGGATTTTTCCTGTAAAAAAATTGAGCCCGAGTTCCAGGGTTTCAAGTTGAGTCAACTCACCGAGTTCACTGGGGACAGAACCTGACAATTTATTTTCACCAAAAGACAGCTGTTTAAGACGTCTCAGGCTCGATATCTGAGGAGATATTTGGTCATAGAAACGATTTGAAGAGAGGTCAAGAACCGTGAGACTGGGTAAAGAGAAGAGAGAAGGTGAAAGAGGACCCTTAAGGAAAAGAGCTGGAAGAGAGAGTGAGACGACTCGACCGAGTTCGCAAGTGACACCAACCCAGTTACAATGCGGGGTCGTCCCGTTCCATGAGAACAGTATTCGTGGATTTTCAAGAGAGTTTTTGAAAGAAACAAGACTTTCTCGTTCTGGGTTTCCCTCTGCAAAAACATTACAACTTGCAGCACACAACACAAACACCAATAACCAAACAGACACCATTTCCATTACAGAGAAAAAGCGAAAAATTTAACAGGAAAAAGAAGATGAAGAAGAAAACCCATTTACAGCTAAAAAAGTAGAGGAAAAACATTGAAGATAATGAAGAAGCTTAAGCGCCATAGGCAAGAAGGGATCGCACGTAAGAAAGAGAGGGTGGGAAATGAAGTTTGTTCAGTGTCAGAAAGGAGCACGCAATTCACGTGGCATCATCAACTTTTAACTTTGTAGTAACGCCAATTCCTATTCCTTATAATCTTTTCAAACAGGTCCCTAAATAAAGGGGGAGTCTAGTATTTGGGATTGTGAGAAAGGATCAAAAGCATACCCTACTTCTCAGAATCCGCTTCTTGTCTCTTCCATTATTTGTCGTCTTCTATTTATCATTTCTTTTTGAGTAAACAACATGTTCCCACCTAAAGTTTCGCGAACCTACAAGTTTCCACCTGATTTCATAAATTCCAAATTCTCACCCTTAAATCGAAACTATTATTGATTTTTGAGATCTAATATGTGCTATTACCAAATTACCTTGATAGATAAATTACTTTTAACCCCAAAATTAGCACAATTAAATTGCCATCTTATTTTCAAATTTATTTCAACAACACCCCTTTCTTCAATCATTCACCCTATCCCCATCTCCAACCACTCAGCCATTGCCGCCACCCCCACCCCACCCAGCCCCTATCACCATCCAGCTAAATTAATAAAATATAGTATGAAGTTTAGTAAATCCAATCAACCCATCATTTCCTGATTTCTTCCCAAATCACAATGGACTCTATGTTGTGCTAACAAACCTCTTATTGTTCTCGCTCTCGACTTTCTATGATTTTAACCTTTGAATTTTATTCTCTAATACCTTCAATTCCACTCATCTTTCCTCTCTCAAATTCATCTTTAACTCCACCACCTTCGCATTCCAAGTCTCTATAGTACGATCCATGTTATGCACACCATCTGTTCTATGTAAATTCTCTATTAAAAAAGAATTAACATCTCCCATGTTATTTCTTAAATTATTTATTCTTCTCGTAAATTTGAGAGCAGGATAGTGGTATTGTTCACAAGGTTAGATTTATTATGATGGCTTTGAGGAAGAAATCATATTTATGGATAAATGTTTTGGAAGGGTTGGGTGGTGGCTTTGGGTGAGGAATTTTGTCAAACAGGTGGTGGGTGGGTTGGCTATGGGAAGGTTGGAAATGATGGGGAATCGCGGGCGACCAGGTAATTACACACAACACACTTCAAACAGCAAACCACAGATCAACACCAAAGAAATCTGACGATTTGCAAAGACTTGGAATGCGGAAAGATGAGTGGAATTGGAGGTATTAGAGAATAAAAGAGAGGGGTTTGGTGAGGGTGATGTGAGGATTCAGATGGAAGTGTTGGAGAGTTTGGCGGTGTTGGAATCCGACTAAATCAGGCCTAAAACGACGGTTGAATGGGTGGAGATGGTACACGGGAATGGTGCAAATCCCGCCAGAAAAATGCGTATGCTTAACAAGGCTACGACATGAATTCTTTTTTATGGATGAATAATGTAATTTACAATTCTCAATTTTTACATGATACCATTTCAGATTTTTCATGGTTCTGTTGCCATGGAAGTGTTTTTTTTTCCTTTTTAATTATTATATATATATGTTTTTATAGATATAGTGTTAATATCTCACCTGTTGAGATTATTCCAAATTAATACGGAGCAAACGAGAAGGAGAGAAGAAAAAAGAAAGCAGAAAGGCTCAGATGCAGCTAGATCTAATTTTTATTGAAAAGGGGGGGGGGGGGTTGGGTTGTGGATGAAGGGTGCTTGTGAAAGAAATTAAAGATATAAAGGGTTAAGAAAGTTTACATTTTTATTTAAGATTTAAGGCAGTTTAAATTACCATTTTATCCTTTAAACATTAGATTAAATAATTTTATGTTAATTTAAGGGTGAGAATCTGAAATAAATGAAATCGGAACTTAGAATTTCGCTAATCTTTGGGTGGAAACATGTCGTTTACTCTTTCTTTTTTCAAACTACTTCAATTTTTGCTTTTAGTGGGTGGCTTCGACACTTTATATGATAGTGGCTTGTTTGTTTAAAGATTAGTTATTTTGCTTGTAATTAATTTATCAACATATGCTTAAAAAAATAAAAATAAAAAAGTGTTTTAGTCTTTAATAAATATCCAGTTTAAGTACCAATATATGGATTGATGTTAAAATCTAAAAGAGTAAAATGAGATTCTATAAGTTCTTGAGTTCGATTATCCTAGGCATTAATAGGAGTGTCCATTAGAGTTCTTACTCAACTGACAGTTTCAAAGTCTCGATGGATTAGTAGAAATGTACAAAAGCTGATTCGAATGCCCTAATGATAAAAAATAAAAAGATCCATTTTTGCATAATTTAGTAAGTAAACCCAAACCCCACCCCCTCATCATTTAAACTAACTCATTTTGTTACATCATATGTTTAAAAATATAATTCTTCCTAAACTGAGGACATACATTTATATTTTTTGTTCTTCTTTATAAACATAATTCATATATCAAATTATTTTTCTTAATTTCAAAGGATATTGTCGAACTCCCAATATTATAGGTAAACTTACCAAAAATCAAAAGCTTATAAGTGTGAATATGAAATAGGGCCTACAAAATCAGAAAATTTAACCTGTAATGTCACAGAAAAAAAAAAGACCCGAGTGGTCCCAAATAGAGACCAAGGGCCCACAAAAGTCGCGGGTGTGTCAGTGAGTCCAGGCTCAGGCTTAGGCTTAGGCACAGGTCCACACATTATTGGGGTTCAAGAATTTATGGAACAGACGGGACTAGTCGGCTCAATTCGCTGGAGTCCAAATTCTCAGTACTACCCCCCAACCCAGTGTAGGATGAGAGTTGAGAGAGAGATGTGTTGATCTTGAAAGTGTTTATTTGGTAATTTGAAATGAGCTGTCTCATCAAAGGAAGCATATCAAGAAATTCTGGTTCTTGAGGTGGTCGCTTTTCCTTTCATTTCTATTCTGGTTTTGTTTGACTTGACCATGCATTTCAAATCTTCCAAATCATCATTTTTGGCATTATCTACATATTAAAGATTAAATGAGGCATAAAAACACTTGAAAACTGCAAGTCTGGCACGAATTTAATTTCATGAGCACGAACTCAGAATAATATAAAGCAAGTAGTAAGAGGAAAACTGTAAAGTTGTTTATTACAAATACAAGAGCAAAAATCTGAGATGCGAACCATGCAAGGAGAAGAGCTAGTTAATTAATTTATTTAAGAGTAGTATACTTCTTCGACATGCATGCATGGATGAGCATTAAGCTAGTGCAAATTCAAGAGACTTCTTTCCATCATGAGCATTGCTGAAAAAATTGTTCATGTAATCCTGGAACACGAGCTCTTTAAAACCAGTCCCCTCTCGCTCCACAAGCTGAGGCAGCGGCCCGATCTTCTCTGTTGGTCTTGGCATCGTAAAGATTGGGATCGACACTCTTGAATTGGTGCTTGTGGTACGCGCTCTGTGTTCAGCACTTTTGTACCTTCCATTGCTTATTATCTAAAACCAGGCAAAAGGATTAGCTAATTTTATTATACATGAACTTACAGACTGGATTATGGCGCTATTCTATGACTTCTGTGACAGCAACTTGTAAATTTTGCCCTTCAACAAACTCTTCCAAAAGTTCAAATTTTTTTTTATAGACGACCATGGATATGATTTTAGAAGCTTAATTGGAAATTGATCTAACCTGTAAAGAATCGCCAACATTGATGACTAAAGCACCAGGTACAGGCGGAATCTCTATCCATTGTCCTTTATTTCCTGAATCAATGTCTTCTTCAACTTTTACATATAAACCTCCGATGCCATCTTGTAGCAAAACTGTTAGGATGCCAAGATCTGAGTGACGCCCCACGCCAACAGTAAGATCCGGATTAGGGCATGTAGGATAGTAATTCATGTTCACCATCTTGGTCCCAATTAGAGGATCAATTTTTGAGTCATCTAGAGTCACTCCAAGATTCTTAAACAAAGCTTCAAGCAGTTTTCTTACCATCTTGATTGATGTTCTCAAATAATCCAGTGCCACTTTCCTACAAAATTTAAAAAAAAAAAAAAAAAAGAGTTACTCCAAGATTCTTAAACAAAGCTTCAAGCAGTTTTCTTACCATCTTGATTGATGTTCTCAAATAATCCAGTGCCACTTTCCTACAAAATTTAAAAAAAAAATAAAAATAAAAAATTGTTCTTTAGCCAATTAAGAAATATGCAAAAATTCAAGTAAAAACTATAAGGAGGAGATCTTACTTGCATTCCTGAGGCCACTGTTCAAGGGCCTCAGCATCATTGGTATATATCATGCTAATATAGTCCTTCCACTCCAAGGCTTTCTCCTTCTCAGGCACAAAGCTTGTGCCATATTTCACCAACGGGCTTGGACTCACTCCTTTGCAATAAACAGCCTTCTTTTCAGGCAATTGGCCGAAGAAAGTGTGCGCAGCTTCCTTAAGTGACTCCAGCAACTCAATGGGCACGCCATGGTTCACTACTTGGAAGAATCCAAGAGTCTCAGCGGCTCTAGCGATTTCCTCCACCACTCGCTCATGCTCAGGTCCGTCGAGCTTCGACAAGTCAATGGGTGGCTGAGCGTATGTGCGTGCAGTTTGCTTGTCAATTCGCTCTTGTGGTGGTTGAATGTAAGGCTCTGGTACCTTTGATAGGCCTAAGTCAACCATGCCCTTCACGCCGTTGCCATTTTTAACCACAAAGTTGAAAAGTGACTCAGCATCGTTCAAACTTGGAGCCATTAATTGTTTTGAATTTTTGTGAAATGCGAACTGCAAAAGTGAGTGGGAATTTTGTGCTATGAATCATACGGTTGCATTTGCCCATGGTACCTATAAATACTAAAGCTGCTAATTGACATTCATGAATGAATATAATTTTTCAATGTCAAGTACACTTTGGAGGCAAGAGGCAGGGCTTTTAAGAAGGATGAAAGATTAAAACGAAGTTATAATATTGCCTGATCCTTTGAATATTCTTATGCACATATGAAATGCCGAACTACCACACACTATTGAAGATTGAGAATGAATGATGGAGACTTGATACCTAACTCTACTTGCAAGTATTGATCATATTTTAAGATAACAAAGTTGTTAGAGCACGAAAAAGGGCATTCAATTAATTAATTAGGCTTTCTATTAATCCGAGTTAGAGATCTTATAAGGGCATGAACCGAGACAATATATGCTTTCAACTCAAAAGTCCTTTTCACGATGTCAAATTAACTGAAATTTGTCCATGTCTATATCTGTAGGAACTGAAAGAAGTTGGTCATCTTATATTATAATCTTTTGACACTCTAATTCTTTTTCAGCTTTCAATTTGGTTGAGAAACTGAATCAATTGTTTGTTGTCTCAATTTTAATTTCACCCATCAGTAACACCTATAGCTTCGGTTAATTTCCTTATCTTCCATATCTAAGTGTAAGATTAAAGAATCTTAAAATTTTCAACTAAAATTATTTGCTGTCGTACGTGCATAGTTGATCTATCATACACATTGGCACACACACATACTGTGTAAAAAAATATATAACCCGTTTGACATGGAGCTGGCTGGCCATTAATCAGTGTCACAGTTTATTAATATTGCATATTATGCACGAGCACGAACAAAAAATCAGAACTCCTGTTAGTGTAAGTCGTGAAATAGAACCATCAATATTCGAAATTTTTTAACATATTATTATAATACAACATAAACTATATCATTTTTCAATGAATTAACGTTCAATATTTTACTATGCGGAGAAGAAGAGCTAATTACCTGAAAAGGTGAACTTTGCTCTTGCAGGAGAGAGATAAACATCTGAGTCTCTTATATATATACACGTCCAGAGTATTGAGTGAAGGTTAGATTACAGAAGATTCGCTTTACTCTACTCATTTCACTCTCACGGCAACGAGTGTATCTTGCTAGCTCACTCACTCTCTCATGTTCACATTTGCAAGAAAAGACTCAAGGAAAATGTATATGGAGATAACAGTACTTGTGGAGGTGACAGAAGAAATCACACAGAATGACGAAAGCTGTTTTATCCTTTTGTTAATTTTTCTACTGGTTTTGTTTGATTCAAATGTTGGAACCTTTTGAATTTCAGTTTGAAGTCTTGAATTTGATCATTAATTCCAGTTCAATTTTTCTGACTGGAGACCATTAATTTTGAAGGAGTCAACATATTTAAGATAGCAAGCTGAATGAGCAGCTGCTTGGAGGCTTTTGGCTTTTGGGCAACTCTTAGAAAGAGAGTTGGGCCTGGTGATAAATTGGGCTGAATTGGACAAACTTAATATGCAAAGGGTTTGTTCGAGTAAAGTCTAGGGGAAGCAGATATGCTGACCTAGCAAAACTGATATAACTAAAATAAAATGGCATTACATACAGATAAAAATAACAAATCAAATAAAATAAATAAAAAGACTGAAAGAGTTATATAATCATTAACATTAGAGAAGGGAAAGGACTTTGATTTTTTGGCATTCTAATTATTAAAATGACTAACGGTATGTAATACTATATATATTAATATTAGAGTTCCTTTCGCGTGAAAATTGGATATGGCAGTATACGTGTTGGTTAACCAACCCCTAGGTGTCTGAGTGGTTTGATAGAGACTCTTGGGTGTGTTACTCAAGAGGTCTTGAGTTCGAGTCCCTCTTCGATTATTAATAGGGGTGACTCGGTCAGTAGTTCTAGGGTTCTGAGGAATTAGTTGAGGTGCGCATAAGCTGACCCGAATAGGGGTGAGTGGCTCAAGCTCAGCTCTTCTTTGACTCGAATTCAACTCAACATTAGTCAAGTCGAGCTCGAATAATCCCACGAGTCGAGTTCGATCACTATACAAAAAACTTGAAAAGCTTGACTAAAACTCAATTATATAAGGTTGAATTCAAACTCAAATTCGACTTTTACGTACCGAGTTCGAGTTTAAACTCGATTCATCAGACTCGACTAGGCTCGAACTCAGTACTATAGCAACCGAGTCGAGTTCGAGTATCCAAATACTCGACTTGACTTGACTTGATTTCACCCCTAGGCTAGGCATGGCAATGTTCTCCGAAATTCTAGGAACCTGTCTAGCCCCACCCCATATGGGGCGGGGAAACCCCGATTTTTTTGGGGATAGGGGCAGGGGTGGGGGGCATTTTAATCTTTTCCGGGTTTTGTTAGAGTCATGCTTAAACAAAATTGGATTTATGTCATTAGATTGAACTAATAGTTTACATATAAATCTAATAGCATTTAAGAATAATCTTGATGAAATTAATGTAGGAGATCTTAGTTGAAAATTACTCACCTTTACATATAAAATCCAAGCTAAAGGAGTAAAAGTTAATAATTTGCGAACTTAAATTTTTTTTTGTTTGGTAACCGGAATGTCCAGCTCAATGGATTAAATAAGTCATAAAAACCTCTAGATAACTGAGAGTTTTGTCATCCCATCACAAGCCAAACAGTTAGTTTAATATATTTTGAACTTCAAGAAGGCAGACATTCACTACCACGTAGAATATTTATGGAGACGGCTCTTAAAAAGAGCCTAAAATGGCTTTGTGTTTGAATACAATGTCTTTATTTAGTAAAATCAAGCAATCACCTTCAAAGTACATGTTGGATACCAACCTTTAAAATTGCACCCGTCAAAGGCAGCTAATTAACAAGAGCAAAGTCAAGAGACTTCTTCTCCCCTCAAGTTTACTGCCTAAAAAGTTGTTGAGATAATCTTGGAACACAAACTCTTGATAACGAGTGCCACTTGTTTAGTTTATCATGGGACAGTTCCACGTTCTACGAACGTGATGAATATCCGAGTGGACCACTTCAGGTGCTCCTAAAATGAAGGCGAGCTGGAGACTCGTTCTTACGAACGGCCTCCGTGAGAAAAGGTCAATAGACATAACCAATTATCACGAGTTCATAAAATATATTTTCTCTTTGTTTTTTTCTTAATTGTGTTGCTTTGCTTGTGTTGACTAAATATTTTTATTTTGTTTCTTTTGCTGAATATATATAGAGTAAGCGACATGTTCCCACCCAAAGATTAGTGAAATGACAAGTTTCCACCCCTGGTTTCATTTATTCCAGATTCCCGCCCTTAAATTAACAGACTATTATTTAGTATGACAATAAAAGGGTAAAACGGTCATTGAACCCAACAGCCATCCCACCCCACTCTTCTTCTTCTATTTTCCACCTCTCTTTCTTCTACCCTTTTCCTCCTACCACTGCCACCTCTTCTTTTTCTTCTACCCCTTCTTCTTCTTCTCCTCTATTCCTCATTTCTTTCTTCTTCTCTTCCTCCTATTTTCTTTATTCTTCCCTCTTCTCCCTTCTCGGAATAGGCTCCGAGGTGGCTTGATTTGGCTGCCGTAAGACCATCATGTTGAGGCCACTACCCATCTACCCCAAATCGCTAGCGTACCTCGCCCCCCAAATCGTTGTTGCTCCCAAGAAACCCATCACAAGCCGCCGCCGTCATCCCCTAGAAACTCACCGCAGACCACAATCGTTGTTACCCCCAACCTACGGTTGCATTTCACATCACTTAGCTTTTTCATTTTTCTTTGTTTAATCAATTAGGTGGTGTAATTAATAATCTAGGTTGTATGAAATGAAATAAAAGTGGGGTTCTGACAATCAAGTGCAAACAAATTAAAAAGCAGGAGGAACGTTCCAATGGGTTTGTGGTTGTTTTTGGATAGGTTTGTAGGCAGGTTTGTAACTGAGTTTGTGGCGATTTTTGGGTGGATTTGTGGCTGAACTTAAGTGATTTGGTGGTGGTTGTTTGGTGGCGACGGGGTGACTATAGGGTTTAGAGGGCAATGGTGGTGGCGGCGGTGACTTTGGGGTTTCAGTTGTGGTGTTGAAAGGTGGTGGTGGTGGTGGTGGTCAGATGGTGGTGAAATCAAAAGTGAGTAGTATAGTAATAACATCTTCTACAACTGTGTCAAAGTTAAAATTCACTAACAGAGTTAATTTAAGGGTGGGAAGTTGGAATAAATGAAACCAATGGTGGAAATTTGCCATTTCACTAACCTTTGGGTAGGAACATGTCGTTTACTCAATATATACATTATTTCAGTAGTTTTTTCTTGCTCAAAAAGTTTTGGGAATATTGTGTTTGTTTCATTTTTCCCAACCCTATCCTATCTAATCCTACCCAAAATACATATTTATTTCAGCTATGTTTGTTTTCCTATTCAAAACACTACCCTACCCAATCCTATCAAAATCCATATTTGTTTCAATATTTTCAAAATCCAATCTTATTCTATTTAACTCAAAATATTTAGATTTTTTTTTTTTTTTTTTTTTTTTTGGTTTGTTAATTTAACTAAACTCCCCCAATAATAAAAGTTTATAAATTGACAAAAGCACGTCCATCCACCCACATATTTCCAGCAACCGACCACCACCGCCGGAAGGTGGCCAGAATACCGTACGACTGGCTGGATGTGGCGGTCGTGTGTTGGTCTAGCCTTTTTCAATCAGATTCATAGTGGATCTAACAAAAAAATGCCAGATCTACGGCTAAAGATCTGGCCGTCAACGACCAGATTTAGCCACATCTGGTCATCAACGACAGCTAAGATATGATCGTCATTGGCGACCAAATGTGGTTAGATCTGGCTGTCAACAGCCAAATCTTTAGCTGTTGATCTAGCCTTTTCCGATCAGATCGACACACGACCGGCGAAATCCAACTGATCATACGCCATTTCGGCGACTTCTGGCCACCCTCCAGTAGTGGTGGCTGGCTGCCGATAATGGGTGGGTAGGGGTGTTTTTGTTAATTTTTAATGTTTTATTGTATGAACTGTTTAACTAAATTAATAAATGTAGGGGATTAAAAAATAATCTCAATTTTTCAAAAAGAAAAAATCCAAAAATTTACCAAACACATTTTCAAATTCAAATCCTATTCTCGTAATAACAACCTAACTCAACTTTTTCAATATTCTCAAAATCCAATTATATTCTATTCAACTAAAAATATTTAGATTTTTTTAACCCCCTATGTTTGTTAACTTAACTAAACATCCCCAACAATAAAAGTTTATAAATTGACAAAAGCACCCTCACTAACCCACCCACATATTTCCAGCAGTTGGCCACCACCGCCAGAAGGTGGCCAAAATCTACCAGAATGGCGCACGACTTGCTAGATGTGGCGATCATGCACCGGTCTAAACTTTTTCGGCCAGACCAGTCGATTGTGCATCATTCCAACGACTTTCGACCACCCTCCGGCGGTGGTGGCCGGCTGTCAGCATTTAATGGGTGGGTGGGTATGTTTTTGTTAATTTTCAATGTTTTATTGTACGTGGTGTTTAGCTAAATTAACAAATATAGGGGATCATTTTTAGAAAATGTTTTCAAAAAATGTACCAAACATATTTTCAAATTCAAATCATATTCTCGTAAGAACAACCCAATTCAACTTTTTCAAAAATACTACTCTAAATATTCTACCAAACACACCCAAAGTTTAAGAAATATACATTAGTTTACACCCAATGGTTGGCTTGGCGGTAAAAAAGATTTGCATCCTTTATTAACTTTTTGGGTTCGAACCTTAGGACTCTCACTGAAGAGGTCCCATGTGAGAATCCTAGTTCTGATCAAAGAAAAACTAGTAAGTGCAAAACTTTCCAAAGAAAAAAACATAAAATTTCTAGAACTGAAACTTTATTAGCATCCGGCTGATCATGAACTTTTCTTATACTCAAAATCACATCTCTGAGTTGTATGTGTGCCATCTCTCCCCACCAGCTCAGTGACGGCCCTACTCTCACTTCGTCAGTTTTGGCGCCGAAAAGATTGGGATGGAAACTCTTGATTGGGTGCTTGTGCTTTCTGTTGTATTGTATGTGTAGTTGGCAGGCTATCTCTTTTGACGACCGAAGGCCCAAGTTAAGTCCAGCCCGTTACCAGTAAAGCCCAAGTAAAATAGTGATGTCGAATTAATAAACAAAAACATTTAAAAATGACAAACAAAAATGTTAAACCCTAAGGCTAAAACCCTCACCCAAATCCCACACTTTCACTAGCACACTCTTGTCCGTCTGAGACATTTCAAACATCCTCACTAAACCGAACGATGCCGTTTCTTTCCCGCCTCGTTCACCGGTTCTCCACCGTTGCCACCTCCACTCCCAAAATCAGTTCCATCATCCGTCAGTTGTACAGAGAAAAAGATCTCGAACGACTGGTGGATAAGTTTAAAAAATCCTCCGACCTTGAACGTTTCCGCACCAAAGGGGGCATTTACAAGGACACGGTTCGCCGCCTGGCCCATGCTAAACGCTTTGAATATGTAGAAGAGATTCTGGAACACCAAAAACAGTACAAAGACGCGTCTAAAGAAGGGTTCTCCGTCCGNATATTAAATTGTAATGCAGTAGCATATTTTGCTCAGCAGAGATGTGAGGTGGGATGAAGTATGACTGCATTTTGGTAGTGAGATTCAGTAATGCAGTACCAGCACCAAATTGTTCCCTAGCAAAACTAGAAAACACATTCTTTTATAGCTCTATGAATTTAGAAGTTGGCTAACTTGATCCTATCAAAGGAACGGACAGAACCATTAATGGTTCAGTGGGGCACAAGTTTTTGTTCATCAACTTTTCCGCTGCCCGATTCAAGTACAAGTTTCTAAGGCCAAATTCTATTCGAAATTTAATTTGGTAAAACTCACATACTTGGTTGTCTTCTTCAAATTTGATATACATACATTACATGGTTATGTTAGGTTAGATCATGAAGTTCTTATGTTTTTGACTGCTTGAGCCCATGAATGGAATTGTTCTATATGCGTATTACATATTTAAGTTTATTCACATAGCTGCAGACATTGGAGTTTGCAATTAGCATTTCCCCATTTCAAGCAGACATTATCAGGTCTTTAATTTGCTTTGTGTGTCAACTGAGACCGTGACATTATCACATTTTAATGGTTAAGTAATCTAAATCAAACAAGGAGTCACAGGAGCTCAAAATATAATCTTTATCTATCAGATATCTGAAGGAATGAAAAATCCAGAGCTACAATCTGATAGAACACTAATAAATGATCACGTAATTGAAAGTAAAAGCTTAAGCTTGCATAGTAACCACTAGTTGAAATTGAAATGATAGACAATTTCCTGATAAAAAATGACAAGAAACCAACACTTTGTTCCATTACTTGGTTTCTACATCTCTTCTTGTTAATCAAATGGAATCAACCACTAATATTAATTCCAGTATTCTAAAGCTGAAATAGCATCTCAATTGAACTGAACAAAGCCTTAATTTCCTTAATAAACATTCTCAGAATGTTAGAGATTGATAAGTAGAGTAATAGTTACCCAGATTCTTCAGCTTGCTTGAGCTCCCTAATTATTTGCCCCAAAACAATTCATGGTCATTGGTCTACTTGACAAGCACAGTTTAAGAGGTGGGAATGAACATAATCTGGTGTGAATCATAACAGAAAAATCAAAGCAATTTTGCAAATTATTAACTTCTCTGCTTCAATTAAATGGCTGAGAAAAAACAAGAGTTGTTCTGACACTCATCAAATTTATTACTAATATTTATTAATAACCAGAATTATATACTCACAGCTTTATCGACCATATATTATACTTAGCTAAGTTTTAATACATTAAAATTACTAGTGCAATCCAAGGAAATTAATTAATAGATAAATCATCTATGTATTATATTTGAAACACCTTGTATTTTCTTAAGCAAATAATGGTTAATAACGCTGCCAGAATTTGTCTCTACATGTTTCTAATGATCTCTTGAAGCAACTTCTTGGTCTGCTCCACTCCAAGCGCATTGCCATAAATCCCCTACAGCCACAGTAAACTTTTTCATTACCATTGTTCTTGAGTATTGCAATGCATGTATTTCATAGTTCTTTACCATTGTTTTCCAAGAATTACTTCCAAAACTAAGTCGCATCAAATGCTTGTTCCTTGTAACATACCTTGAAACAGGATGAAACGAGAATCGCTCCTTTAGAGGTAGTAACATTGGCGTCAGTAAGTTCAAAGCCAAGGGAAGTCAAGGCCTCCAAAAATTTAGTGATTCCACCTCTTTTCTTCTCAAAGACAACCCTTATCCAAAGTTTATTCCCATCAATACCGGTCACCTTAACATCTTCCTAAACTCAACATAGCAAAAATAGTAGCAAGCTAGTTATATAATGCATGCCTCAAAAACATAATATTTTGTGACTAAGGATTTAGGCGTATTTTTGGTTAAAAGTTGAACCTTTATTCCGTATTTTTTCATCTGCTCTGAAGCATTGATCTCATCTCTTGTTGGCTTCTCATCCTCTTCCACGGATAATGAGTCAATTTCAAGAAGCTGGTCACTAAGAACCTTGACATTCCTCTGCAGCATCTGGATGTAAGTAATAGCGTCCTCAACTATGGTTGCTTTGTTCATCTAATCAAACCAAGAAAACATAATTAGAAAAACAGTAAATTATTATTTAACTACTGTTAAAATTATTTCAATGAGAGAATTCGAGAATTTAGTTTGAGTATTTGGTATTTGCATTTGTAATTATGGGGACTAATGAACGCAGAGCCAACAGCCTATCACCGAGTTTCTGCCTCCTTCGTCTCTCAGCATGGAGGTTCTTGGATTTGTACATGGAGTTGTCATCATAGACTTGTCTCCTCCGCGCCTGAGCAATGCATAATGCATCAGAGGCAGAACCTAAAAATTCCATCTCTGGAGAAATGGTCTCTTCCATTACTTAAAGCAGCAAATGAAGGCGGCTTCTCAAGAGTGAGTTAGTTGTGTGGTTTCTTAGGAGTTATAAGCATTATTTTCAGAGTGTTTAGAGAAAGAGTAAATGGTCCCAAATTCCAACTGGTTGTTGTACATTGAAAAAAAATTGTAACTGAACAAACAGATTAGTTTCAATGTCAGTCTAACAACAAAACATGTGTCACCTAATTGGCTTCAAAGAAAATGGTTGTACACTTAGTACTCATAATTGGATCATCCTTTAGGATTACAATAAGTTACCCAATGAGCCAATAGATGGCCAGGATACTTCAAGTGAAAATATATTGAGCTAGGAGGTTATTTTTTCTGCTTTTGTTGCTGTTATCACCTGGCCATATTGTTGTTGACTGTAAAGTAGAAATTGTATGAGACTGAGACACACATATTCCCTTCTACTAAAGTACAATTTTATTCTTTACAATGCTAAACATGTGTTAATTTGCAGTTGCACTGTGCTGTACCAAAACAGAAACAAAGCCAACATTTTAATGAGTAGAAACAAATATTTATTAATAAAATGTCCGCAGATTACATATTATATGAATAATTAGTGTGAAAATAAAAAAGTTTAGTGAGATAAACAATTTTGCTAATTTGTTTTCTATTTTAGTATCAGTGATGGATTAAAATGTCCTTGCCTTATTTCTGTTTATTCATGGGAAACTATTTCATTCTTCATTATTATTTTATTGTTATTGAGAAGCCTCTCACTGTCTATAAATGAACTATTAGTTCATATAAATACCAAACGGTTATAAATATCATGTTGCCAAATGCCAAGAACTGAATAAGAACAACTGAACGATGAGCCTTCTGTTTTATGTATTGTTGATAGGCTATCTTTATTAACACCCGAAGGCCCAAGCTTAAGTTAAGTCCACCCCCTTACCAGTAAAGCCCAAGTAAGATAGTGGGGTCAAATTAATAAACAAAGACATTTAAAAATGAAAATAAAAAATGTTAAACCCTAAAACCCTCACCCAAATCCCACACTTTCACTAGCACACTGTGTCTGTTGGAGACATTTCAAACATCCTCTCACTAAACCAAAAGATGCCGTTTCTTTCCCGCCTTGTTCACCGGTTCTCCACCGTTGCCACCTCCACTCCCAAAATCGGTTCCATCAGCAATGAGCTGTACAGAGAAAAAGATCTCAAACGACTGGTGGATAAGTTTAAAAAATCCTCCGACCTTGAACGTTTCCGCACCAAAACGGGCATTTACAAGGACACGGTTCGCCGCCTGGCCAATGCT